>NW_027278738.1:0-130000 GCF_046629955.1 Centroberyx affinis | reverse complement strand
CCCTCTCAGGTTACAAGTAAAAAAAATTGAATAATTCTCCTCATCTTCTCACAAATGTCCACACAAATAATCCTGTGAAGTCAGTGATACTCTATTGGCCGCTCCCAGTGGGTAAAATACAGTGCAAATCAAAGGTTATTAAAATAGGAAGACAAGGAAGCAGATATCAAAAAATTGAAAACGATTTATTTTAAATCACAAAATGTTACAAAATGGACAGAGAAATGAAGCAGTAATGAAAATGCTTTAGAAATAAAAAAAAAAACAAAAAAAAATCTGCACTAAAACCCAACATTAATTATTTACACTTTTCCAAATCTTTCAGCACGCTTCATTTTCTTTGCCTGTAGAAACAAAATAAAAATAAAAACATTAATACATTGTTGTCTCTCTTGCTTCTTTTACATTATATAATTAATAATCATGAAAAACCCATACATTCTCTCTGGCCACTATATTACATTGTCTAGTTGATAAAATATATCCAACCACTCCGCTGGACCAATCAGACAGCGGAACAATAATGAAAACATGAAAGAGAGGAACAAAATCTACCTCGGCATCATCTGCACCGACTGCAGCTGAACTTGTCAGGACTCCAAACCTCTCCTTCCTTTTCTTCAGCTTTTCATCCGTTTCAACCTGGAAAGCGTAGTGGTGGTAATGAAGTAACTCAAAATCACTTTAATCAAAAGACAGAAAACGAGGAAAAACCAAATTTTTCCTTGTTTTTCATCGTTCTCACCTTTTGCGAAATGGATGAAACATTCATGCCGAATCTTTCTGCTCTCTTCTTCAGCTGCTCGATGTTCACCTTTGTGGGACACAGCGAGGACATTTCAATAAATATTGTCTCTTTATTAAATGAACGGCGTAAGGAAAAGTGACAGAAATATTTGGAACACTTACAGCAGCTTTACTGTTGGCAACGAGACCTGTGGGGGAGACAAAGATGAACAAAGTGGATGGGTAAGAAAGAGGAGGTAGGAAACAAGTGGGACCTTTAGCATTAAAGACAATGATTTTGTTTAATAATATAACACCATCAGAAACTTTGTTCTTCATTCATCGTCACCCCAGTCAGCCTACTTCTTGGTGTATGACAAATTGCAACTAGCACAGGCACACTGATTACAAACCAGCTCAGAACACAAGGACAGAAATGAAGCGTTTAGTGAAGACAGGATTCATTTACAGACCTGGAGAGGGACTGGAAGTGTCGTTGGGCAAGCCAAACCTGGAGAGGAGCATATTCATTTCAACATGGATATGCACATTCACATTTGCTTAATCAACACTCTTCAACATAACAGTGAGGATCTGACCTTGCAGCACGCAGGGCCTTCTTGCTTTCAGATGTTGCAGGCAAGTTGAAACGCTCAGCTCTCTTCTGTAGCCTCTGATGACAGAAGGTACAGTTTAAAGTCAGTAGGTGCACAGACGCTGGCTGAAATTGCAGGTGCAGAGGCATGGGTTCCACAGATGAATGTGTAAAGGTATGTTACGGTAATGTATGTATCTCCTATGTTTCAGATATTATGCGCTCTTGGGTATCACACCTTTGTGGAGACCAAAATTCCAGTGTTCAGATGAAAGAAATTGACCTGATTTATGTTTTTAATTAACGTTCACATCCCTGCAAACTCTAGACAGGAGCTTCACCTTACCAGTGTGACTAAGTCATAAATGTCTTTGTGGGGAAAATGAGCGCATAATGCTTAAAGATTAGATTGCTTGTTAATTGACGGCTGCTTTTTGTGCATGTAAATATGTCATACATACTTCAGTGGAAGTTGCTGGAGGAGAAATCTTCACCAACTTCTTGTCACCAGTTCTGAAAAAAAACACCATAGAAAGAAATTAGATGACCTAAGATAGGATACACTTTTTAAATGATGCAACTAATTAATAGAAGATTTGTTGTCCATGAATATGTATAAGGAAAGGAGTACACCACCAAAGAAAACAAACTTGTATGAATTAAAAACATTTTCTCCAAGTTTTCCAGCCAGTTATTAACATCCACCACAAACTACATTCAGAGTAAAAAGCGAGAGGTTCTGGTAGAGAAAATGATGAGAAACTCACAGATCACACACAGCAGATTCAGGATCCTTGTCGATTTTTGCGTCGGTGGCACTCTCAACTTTAGCGAAGTCCTAAAGTCAAATGCAGAAACATTAACTACTTTTCCACGAAATGGTCAAATGAGGTTTGCCAAGGGGAATTGTGCATGTTAATCTTAAAATTCACTGTACCTCTGTATCCTCTGCCAAAACGTCATCTATGTTCACATCCACATCTTCCTCTGTTATTTGGATTATGGGATTAACAAATTCCCCACAAACACGTGCACATGTAGAAGAGAGAGACCAGAGAGAAAGAGAGAGACAGAGAGATTAGTGGAAATTAAGGAATGCAAAAAAGACACACTGGCCCCTTTTACACCCCAAGTTAACATGCATCTCCTATCTGGATTGTGTCTTGAGTTGATTTGATTCAGCTGAATAACATGTACCCCTGATTTTAAAATGCATCTAAACTACACATTAAAATCAGATTTCCCTTTCCTCTGTAAAATGCAGATTTCTGTGCATGTCTCTCCATCATACTATAAAGCAAGGAATCTCTGTCTGTATGTGTGTCCTTCGCATATCTCGAGAACCGTTCGTCCGATCTATTTCACACTTGGCGGGTGTATTGCTGGGGACCCAAGGACGTGCAGTGTGGGATTGGACACGCGACACGTTCAATATTAATAAACTTTGAATAAACAAGCGAACAGCGCTTTGTGCAGCAGCAGGGCTCAAAGCGAACGGGCACTGCACTAGTCCTTTTCAAATTGACAGTATCTTGTGCCACTTGTTCTCTATCCATGAGTGTCCTTACAATCCATTTTTGACAAGCATGTTACTGTCCAAAATGCCTCTAACCTGTTTTGATTTATTTTATTTCCATTTCCACAGTTGCTACATATGGACTGCATTTCCACTTTGTTGTTAATGTGGCCAAATGCTTCCTGGGTGGATCCATTTCCAGAGTTGCCTTATGTGAATCGGAGACACATGCGCATTGCATTTAGACTTTGGTCAAATTTGCTCTTATCACTTCTGGAGGTAGTTTGGCTGAGCCGACCTTCAAAGTTTCCTGGGTGCATTTACACCTGGATTTTTGTGCTATTTGATTACACTCCACTCACCAAGAGCACATGTTAACGTTTGGTGTAAAGGGGGTCACTGTCATTTTGGCTACTTTGTGGTTTATTTAGCCTCACCATGCTCCTCCAGATAAGTCTGCAGCCGGGCAATGAGCTCCCCTTTGTTTCCCTTGGTGTCCAGACCCCGCGCCTCGCACTCTTGCCTCAGCTCAGCAAGCTGGAACAGCAAAAGTGATGGTTAGGATCCTGAGCAGGACGTGGTAACAAACAGCACCTTTCATCCAACAACCAAGATGTACTTATATTCTAATGATTTTTTTTTGTTCACACGGTCAATGACAGTGTGAACAAACAGTGTATGTGTCACGTTTACTTAAGGTGTAGCTAAGCATTCTGGGAGTCAGTCAAACCTGCCTAACGACGCTTTAGACCGCCTCACCAGGAAGGGATGCTACATTAGCGTATAACCAATGAATGAGCTAACTAGACAGCTTTCATGAAATATAACACTGTGTCTGTTTAGACCACAAACTTAACTCATTCACAGCTACACGTTTAACGTTTTAAGTTAACTATTCAACTCAGCTAGCTATCGTTAGCTAGCTTAACTACGCTAACTGAATGAACAGCGTGAACACACGCCGGCCTGACAAGTTACCTTCCGACCCGGTAGCTAAATACATTTTGTTCTTTACGCTGTTCAGTTGCGTCGCACCCCGGTCTCTGAAACAGCAACTAACAAAAACTACAACCCATTCTTTACTCTCGATTTGACCTAATCGTAGTAGTAAAATCCACATTTATAACATTACCAACCTTCAGCTTCTGGAGCTCTATTACTTCAGCCATCTTTCTTTGTTGTCGGAATAACTTCCTCCAATCAAGATGGAGCTGTTCTACTTCTGAGACCTTCCGCTGTAACTCGTTTCCCCACAGCGCCGCCTGCTGGCCGGGTGGACAAACTACCGATGTGTTTGAATAGATGTGGCTACTGTGTGCTTGGGCTACTGCAAAAGGTGGAGTGATTCATCGTCATAGACAGTTTAATTCGTAGGCCAATTTGAGATACACCTATTACAACAACGGTAGTATTAGTATTAATATTCGTTTATTTACAACGTATTGCAACATCGGTTCCACATAATGCATAAACGCATGAGTAAAAAATAATTCCAGTAAAAAGAAAAAGCCGAGTAAATTTGTAACTGTTACTTTCTTATTTAGTCCGTAACAGTACAAGGAAACAGCATAGTTTTCAAATTCAATAAAAAATGATGATCATTATGTTAAATGCATAATTTATTTCAAATGACGCATGCCTATCTATATCTATTTACAAACATAGGCACCAGCCGTTTGATATTTACTAAAATTTACTTGAATTATTATTATTATTGTTATTATGAGATACTGTAGGAGTATGTGTGTGTGTCTTTAGTAGGCTAGATGAAGTAGTTTTCCTTTCTCTCATCGAGAGAAAAGACAAAGGCGGCAAGCTGGCCCACATCCTTGTTGCCTAGCAACACGGTACTAAACATAACTCACTGCGCATCATTTTGTAATCATGTGCGATGGAGGGTGTGTCCACACGTAGAAAGGTGTTGCTTTTTGCTTATATCCTTTTCATTTCACCTTCTCACAACCTACTTTCTAAATCACTGTTGTTAGGTTTGTTTTTTGAGTGTAGAAAATCGAAAAGAAAGTTGAAAAAAAGCAAGGTCTGCCAATGGCTAAATAGGCTTAGCATTCCGGTCTTTGGATCACATTTGCTGTTGTGTTCTTTCAGAAGACGAAGAAGAAGAGGAGGGCGGCCCCTGAGGCTGCAAAACCTAAATGGTTTCGCCTTCCACCCCTGCAGCCTAGACCAGCAATGCCACCTGAACTGCCATCAGTACTGACCAGAGTCTCTGATGTGACAAAATTCCCTGTGAAGGCTGGATGTCCAAACCTCCTGACCAGATCAAGTCTGGGTCAAAAGGTAACACTGTTCTGTTGGATGGATAGGGATACACAACTGTTTCCCCTATAGGCCAGCAGTGGTAGGTCATCCCAACAAAAACTCTAGTAGAAAACTGACTTTATAAAAATGAAATGAATGAGGAAAAATGAAATAAATAATTATAGCACCCAATTTTCTCAAAAATACAAATAAATATGGGGCCAGTGTTTAGAATTGGAGCTCATATCAGAATAAAATGTCAAACTAATTTGTTTTAAAGCCACAACCTGCACCAGAGCCAACACTGTGATGAAAAAAAACAACTTTACACTCTATCACCACTACCACTACTACTACTACAAAAAGAAAAAGTGTAGGGTAAACACTGTACTACACACACCTGCTTTAGAATGTGTATTATAACATACTGCTGTTTTGTGAAAATCTTGTAAGTCAAGTTTTGGTGATTTTCATGTGTTAACTTTAATTGAAGGATTACATGATCTTATTTTAGTTGAGAGAGCACTACAAACCCCTTGACCTTATGAAACCTTTTCAAAACCCATTGGATATACTCATAAATGCATTGTGGTCAATCTGAAAATAAAGCTGTTTTTCTTAGTCCCTGAAAAGTGGACATGTGGGAGATACAAGGTTTTTACACGTTGACAGTGACGTGTGACTGAGCTCTCATTGCCGACCCTCATTCTGAACTGTCCCAGCTGCATCAGCCTTCTGCCGATTTCAACCTCAGCGACCCAAACTGCCACATTATGAGTGTGAGCTACAACAGCCTGCACGACCCCTGCCTCAGTAAGTACTACCATCGGAGGAGCATTCACAAAAAGCTGAGGAGGGAGAACTTCATCACCGAAGATGACGGAGTGAGTGACAGGGAAACACACTATAAGTTGATGAGGGGAGGAAAAATAAATACTAATGTGAATATACCCGACTGACATTTCCCCTCCCAAGGTGGTGTGCTCTCTAAAGGAATACAACACCTACAGACAATACCTGGACACAATTAAAGGCGACCTCAACAAGACCTATGCAAAAAAGATGGTACATGATCCATTTTTTTAAAGATTTATCTTCAGAAAATACAAAATGAAATGAGAAGACGTGCCATGCATCTGTTAGCGAGTCCGTTAAAATTGTTCTTTGTTTCGTTCCAGAGGGAAAAGATGCGGATGCTTGTAAAACTGCAAGAGGAAGGGCAAATCCCACAGAGTGTCACGCTCACCGAGATGAGAGAGTACTTACTGAGGCTCGGTGCTTATAACCAAAGTCTGCTGCAGTTGACCAGCGCCCCCTGGTAACCAGATCCAGTCACTATTACAGCTATCTTTGTGATATTTCAAGATTTTTACCACTGTTGGGAAAACGTGACACTTTCTCATACAAAATGATTTGCTGGGATGCATCCTGGCCAGCATATAGTAAAACGACATATAGTATTTTGGAATGAGCACTTGTTTAATATAGTGAGAAAAGTGTAATGTCTTAATTGGACCTGTGACGATGTTGATGTGTAGGAAAACCTATAAAAAAATGATCAATGTTGTGTATCTTAGGGGTGTCAGAATAGAAGAAGCATTGCAAGCTGGAGGAGGCACAGAGAGAGAGAACAGCCTGTATAAGCAACTGGTAGGAGTGTAGCGTGTAATGTGTTAGTGTATAATATCTCCTAACACACACACACGCAGACACACAAACGATGTCAGTTTTATAGGGACCATGTTTAAACCGCTGTACTGATTTGCCCATAGTATAAGGAGAACTGGATTTCAAAGGCACGATCCCAACTGATGATAATTGAAAAGGAATTAAAGGCAGAAGTCAACAAGGCCACATACCTGAAGGAAACCTCACAAAGGCGCGGTAACAAGGTGAAATTTCTCCATCACTTACTAAGGCTGACAATATATTTTTTTAACCCAGAGTGGACTCTGTCATGTTCTTCAAAATTTCTTCCAAACGTGTCTTTCATTCACACAAGTTTAGACACAAGCACAAGTTTACTGGCAGGAGAAACTAGCATGTGGATGTTCTTTTTATCTTCCTTAAGACAAAGACCATAATGGAGCAAAAACTTGCCATCCAGACACTGAAAAGCCTGCAGTACGAGAGGTTGGAAAACCACTGTAAGAGTTCTAATCTACTTTTGGAGTGAACGATGTTGAGCTGTTCATATTCTCCTGTCAACATCATGTTTTGGAAGGTCACATGTCAATCATCACTACTTTCTGCTTTCTGTTTGAATCCAAGCCCGAAGCTGTCATCAAGCTGCTTCACTGTCTTTTGAAAGACTAGTTTCACTGGAAGGTAAGGTTATTTCACTTTATGTTTTCTATCTGAAGCTGTGTGGTTACTCTAGATTTGATAATGAGTGAACAATGTCAGAAATTCAGTGAAAATGATAAGTTTGGTGTATGTGGCAGAACCATCCTTGTCCGACTGTCCGCACCCCAGAAGACTGAAACCTCTGCCTCAGATTCCAGGAACAACCAGCAACAGCAGTGTGAATGTGGAGGAGGACATCAACACACAGCAGGTAGATTTATTTTAGATAAAATATGCACCATATGAGTGCAAACAAGAAGTACAAAGGAAACAGTTAAAGTTTCCGTCGCAGAGTAAAAGCAACTGTAGTTTTTTTTTAACATATGGAATTGATGTAGAAAGCAAAATTGTATTAACAGCTGCATTGCAAACGCTACAGGATTAGAATTTAGTGATGATTTACTGTGGAAGAACTGTGGAAGTTACATCTATTTGTAATTTCTAGCAAGTACATAAACATTCAATGTTTTGTAAATGCACACGTGTGGTACTATGTTTTATTTTTGCAGTACATCATAGAAAGTCATCACCATCAAGGGGACAGTGTTGTGGAGACAGACAAGGGGCAAGTCTTTGAGCATAAAGAACCAAAAAGGAGCCAAACAGTGGTGGATATGAGGAGCAGCAGTATGTCAGAAGATGAGTGTCTCAGTCAAGGAAACCCTGGACACTCTACCTTTGACACTGACATTAAGAGAGACACTGCAATGTATGAATCAGATGAAACAGCGCACACACAGATTCAGGACGCTCACTCAACATTAGACATTACTGCATGTGATCTCATCAAAGCTGCCTATGACAACTTCCCATGCCAGCAAGAGGTGACCGAGGACATAAAGGATGTTTTGTGTCCAGATGGAGCTGATGACAGCGTCCCTGGACGAAGATCACTCCTGATGCCGTCAGAAGATACAGCAGCAGGACTGCCTGACCTGAACCTGGACCTGGACATGTTTTACTTGCAGCCATCAGAATCATCAACCTCAGAAACCTTCAGTAGTAGTTCAGTGGGTTCATTCAACTCTTCAGCTGTTTCAGAAAACAACTTGGAACCAGAAGCATCTGTTGCACCCTTGTCTAGAAGAGGTGTGTCGCCTCAAGTCAGTCAAACTGCCGCTGTGTGCAATCTGTTTGGCATCATGGAGGCCAGTTGGATGGTCAAGGCTGACCGCTCTCCACCCACTTCACTTCTGAATGAGGGTGAGGTGCCACCTGAGACGTCAGAGGAACACCGAGATGAACACAACAAAGCTGCTGCAATAGAGGAAATATCAAATTATTTAGTGGAACAAGCTCTGCTTAGGTGCCGTGGATTGGGTGAATTGCTGCCAAATGAAAATGAAGGACTGACGAGGGAAAGTGAGACCATTCAGCCGATGTTCAGTGAGCTCTCTGGATCTGATGGAAGCCCGTTAGCCCTTCACTCACAGAACGCCTCCATCTCTGAGCTTCCCATGGCGGTAAATTATATTTCACCACCAGAACTGAGCCAACTACTGCCACATCCTGATTCTGATGGAAGTTCTGCCGATGATGAACGACTGATTACACCGACTTTTGCTTTCGACTTGGAGACAGACTCTCCTCAGACGCGAGTCGATGATGCCGCCACAAGCACCTCTTTCTCCGATGTGGTTGCCACTGTTGTGAATGGAGTTTTGGACCACATCGCCGCCAATCCCTTCAAAGATCAGTTGGGAGAATCTCTGAGGAGGAACGTTCAGCGCAGTCTCTCTGAATTCAGGGTGGCGGACCTTGAGGATTCTGGCTGGTCAGAGAAAGACATGACTGAGGAGATGCTGAACTGCGTGTCCGCCAAACTCAGCCAGCTCACGCCCAGTCGTGATGAGCGGTCCTCTCCGCCGTGGGCACAGGCATCCGGATCTCAGACTGCCGTAGCCAATGATGCCGACAATCCGGTCAAGGTTTCACTGGGCCAAATGGAGGCTGCTGTCAAAGACGTGATAGTGAACATTCTGGAAAAAGTCAAAACCAAAGTGATAGACAAAATACAACAAGTGTGTCGAACCGTGACGTTTTCGCCTGAGGCCAGGGAGTTGGCTATAAACACTGTTTGCAGCATCATGGGAAGCATGGAAACTTCACTGGTGCAAAGTAGCACTCAGGTCCTTGCTACTGTTACTAAACACCAGTCTGGGTCTAACTCGTTCACCTTGAGTGTGAGTGCAGAGGCGTCTCACACTCAATATAGGGAACTTGGATGGATGTCATCGTTAAATATGGAGTACGTCGCCTCAGGCCTCATGGACATCGTGCTTGTCGTCCTGCGGGATGAGGGCTTTGCAACACAAGAGCCTGATACGAGCTCTTCATGGGACGTTGACACGCTTCCAGAAGTTTACAATGCTGACCCCGTTCTCCAGGAGGAAAGTCCCACAAACTCTCTCTCGCCTGTTAGCAGCAACAGCACACCTCCGAGTGAATGCAAATGCCTCTTGATGGCATCGGCGGAAGCTTTGGAGCAGCCCGGCATGACTCAGGACAGCCACAGCAGAAGTCTTCATTCTGTGTGTGGAAGGGAAGCGTCTGCATCGGATGAGGAGGCAGCAGATACGGTGGATGGAAAGGCATCTCTATCAGCGGGAACTGGGTCTCTCCTCAGTGCAGATGAGAACCGGCCTGTCACAAAGTCTGGAAGGTGGAGGGTCTATGATCGCCTCTCTACTTCACCTCCTATTCCTCTCACAGCACCCACTGCGTCTGAGCAGGTGGGACCCACAGGTGCTGATGCAGCACAGAGCAGACTGGCATCTCCTGACCAAACTGCTTCCAGGACCTCGACTCAAAGCCAGAGACACGTTTAAGTTGTATTACAATGTCTGCCGCAATGTATTTGCCAGTATTTCTTAATGAGTATTGAGTATTTTTAATTAAATTTTCAATAAAAAAGCACGTTTTGCAGCATTCTCGATTGTATTTTCATTTCTATATTATGGGGCTATGGGATGAGGCATTAGGGGAGTTACAGGGTTCATGGTTACCATTCATCATGAGAGATGAAACAGATTTGAGTAGGATTTGTTGTGAATGCTGACATTGTTTAAAAGAGCTTTAAACGGTGTCACAGTTTGGCATATGATATTAAGACCAAAAAAACCTTCAACAAAGTGACTTTATAGTTCTGTGGGTAGTAGGACAAAGCCGGATGAATTTAGGGAGTCACAAGTGCTTCAATAATCCTCATTAATGTTGCATTCCTCCCATTTTTTTCTGTAAGCACAGTCTCTCTTAGCAGTATTATGTGACCTATTGTTCTAGTGACACAGAAATGACCAGCCGCTGCTCCCCATCCCACACATTTACATTTCAGGTATTACAATGTATCCCATATTAACATCGCAGTTGTACAAAATTTTCAACCCATTTAACCTATAGGAATATCATTTTTTAGCGTTTTCCATGGTGTTAATTGGAAGACAGATAATCATCGGTTGAAAGTAGCAACGTGAATTTCAGTGTAAATCCCCAAATAATTAGGGCTAATTGGAGAGGCAGTCTAAAATGGGTCAGGTGATTTAAAAAGAGATTTAGACGGCTATTCATACTGTATTTGGAAGCACATGCTTTCACATGCAAGTGGTGACACGCCAATTTTGTTAGATTCCACATTTATATTCTGTCCAGTCTAAGAATTTCCAGAATTGGGCCTCCATATGAATGCTCACCATGGATTATGGCACAAGGGATATTAACATCATATCCTGTGTATTGATAAATGAGTCAAACTGATAATACTGTAAACTTCATGATCTAAATATTGTATTGAGCCTCGGCCAGTTCAGTTCAGTCATTATCCACTTTGGGGATATCATAACAACATGTAACAGTATATTTTTTTTTAACATGTTGAAGTTTTCAATGCACTCACAGAGGCCTTGCAAATATGGCCACGTCGACATGTGAATAGACTGATTACACAAGGCTAGCGGTAATGAAAAATTATACAACCATGCAGTGCGCTCTACTACGTTTATTGAGTACAGTTTGAGGAGGTGAGGAAAAAATTATGTATCCTTCAACTTTGTGGTAGGCTTGTTTGAAAATGTTCAAGTTATACACCCTGTAGTAATCTCGTGACCCAATCTGTTGCCATGCAAAAAACGTGGAATTTTGCATTTCTTTTGTGATTATGTGGTGCTTGCACTACTGTATGAGACCTATATAATCCCTAACATGTACAGTACTTCTACTGTAAACACACAATCAGTACACTCCAGGTGCCCCTAAATCTTATGGGAGGAGGGACTGCAGAGCTTCCTGTGGGAGGAGGGGTTTCTCCTACTGCCACTCTGTGTGAGCTCATACATCAGACAGTTTATAAGGCCAGTTTGCTCTGTCCTGCTGCTCAGAAAAGGGATATTTCATAAAGAGGAGGCGCACTGACCATGCGGACGTCTCTTGTACTGTTGGTGCTGCTGGCAGTAGCTTCATATGCTGTGGCAAGTAAGTACAGATGATACAATGTTTAAACTGAATTTCAGGTACTATATACAGGCTCTGTTTAAAATAATGGAAACACCAACATGAAATATTGAATGTTTCTGGTGGCTTGGTACTGACGTGGCTGCAGTTTCAGGCATGGCTCAAGTTCAAACACCTTGAGAAATTTTCTAATTACTGTTAACAAAGTAATTCTGAATGACCTTCCTTTTACCCAAGGGTTTTAACAAAATTATTGCTATCAAGCTTTATGAAATTCTGAAATTGTAACTGAGACTCTTACAAACATATTAAGACGGAGAGCCTCGATGATCACATAAACACAGAATCATAGGTGATTAAAATGAACTTTACCCTCCAGGACATAAGTGGACTAAAACCATGCCAGAGAAAAGCCCTCCATCGTTATCAATGCTGGTGTTCCATTATTATGATTATAACATGTAAATAGGAAGACCACGGACCCTGTGCATTTTAATGTTCAATCAGAAAAAGCTCAATTTTATACAAATATTTACAAAGAAATAAGGAAAAAGCAAACCTCTAGCAGCTTCATAATGCATGAAAAACTCATATTTAGCTGCTGTATACTGTTAGTCTTTTTATCTAGAGCTCTGTCAATCAGTCTGAGAGTGAAAGAAGTATGCAATGTTTTGGTTTGGTTTTAGCAGGGCTACCTTGAGATTTGGATTAAGGATTTGGCCTTTGAAAGGTCAAAAGGTTCTCTAAGACACACAGTGGCTTCAAATTAGGACATCCTTTTGATTTGATTGGCCATTATTTTTTCCCATATAAATGGAAGTAAATCCAGTATTATAAAAAGGTTCTGCATTTCATCACTTCCAACTGAGAAACACTTGTCTTGGTCTACATAATCTGACATCTGTTTGTGTAGTTTCAAGTCATTCCCGTGACATTTACACTCAACCAAGCATGAATGCCAAGAATTTGACCTTTGTAAGGCAAAGTGATATAAGTATTAATCGTTATCCTGTGATTTATAAGTTCACATTATGGGAAACGTGGATAGAAAAAAACACCTGAAAGACACTCACCCAGAGAAATTAATTTAAAGATATTATTAGTACTCAATTTCAGTTAGTCTATCTAAAAAACCATGAGTGGAGGGGAAAATGGGTGTGATTATTCTGTAATAATCCAGGATGAATTCCCAAACACAATCAAAAGTCTCATTTAGTTTGTTATCTGCTAGAGTTTTGAGGGGGGAAGCTTTTAATATTAGCCCCATTTGTGTTTAATCCAAATTAAACCCTGTGACCTTCTTAATCTGTGATAAAATCACATACATGCATGCTTATACACACACACACACTCTCTCACACACTCTCTCACACACTCAGCTGACCGTCACATGAGAGGGATTGGAAGGACCAGAGTTATGTTGGTAATCAAACAGCACCTACAGCACCAACACCCTCTTTCGGTCACTAGTGGTCACCTTCGGTCACATTCACCTTTTGTCACATGAGATACTCTTTGAAAAAGCTATAATTGAGTAATAATTATGAATGACAAACAGAAATAATAAACACATCACAGAAATTAAGAGTACAGAAGGCCAAGGTGTGCTCAGAAAATCAGAAATATATGCTGCATATTTTCTTCTCATAGGAGAAACTATATGTATGGAGCAGTATTCAAGTTCTGTTTTCAAATATATGTTTATTCTGATATTTCAGAGCCTAAAAACCGCTTCACTCGATATCCATCATGGAATACTAAGATGTACCCAATCTGGAAAGACGGAGACCAGCGCTACAGAGACTCCTGGAAAGGTACGCATGTTGCAAATACTGCCGGCATAATCATAGAAAATGACTTTCACTTGCCTGTATTGTCAATGTCCTGCAACATCCTTGTATCTTCAGAAAGTCATATCAGAACCTGAGGAATATGTCTCTCTTACCGTGTCTGACTTACCATGCAGCTTTAACACTTTATTATGCATTTTCCATAGTCATTAAACATATTTATAGGACATGCTGCACATCATCATATACATTCTCTAGCTGTTTTCATGTCATGTATCCATGGATAAATCTTTTCCTGTCTACTGCCATACAGGTGGAAGAGTGACATTCAATGTGGGGAATGATGCTCCAACTCTAACTGGAGCCAAGGTTACCTTCACCATTGACCTGGAGTTCCCACACAACCAAAAGGTGCAGCCCAATGGAGAGGTGGTTTGGGCTGAGGACTGCATAGTCAACGGTAAAACACCATACACACACAGACACTCACACTACCACGTTAGCAAATCGGGCCTCAAAGCAATACATTTAGGTTTTTATCTACTTATTTGTGGCATGGCAGAGTCTCTAACAATCAAAATGCTTTCTCCTGCTGTAGGAACTAAGTACCGTGAGTCTGAGCCAGTATACCCAGCACAGAGCACAGAGTGGGAAGGTGTTTTCCCTGATGGGACTCCCTTCAAGAAGGACAAGAAGCCCAGCTATGTGTTTGTCTGGAAGACGTGGGGTAAGTGGAGCTTTCCAAATAGCTTCTAAATCATGTTGATTTCTGTGGGTCAGGGAGTTTCTTGCTCACATGACATGACCTGAAATATGACCTAGGATGGATTATGTATAAGAGCCTTAAATAATGGTCATATGATCAGACCCTCTCACTAACTTCATTTGCCCTTGACTAGACATAAAAATGTTTCCCTAAAAATCGGCTGGGTGGGAACAGCATTTATTCCATTAAGTGATACAAAAACACTCCATTAAAACCCATAGTAATGATTTATTTTCGGTAGCAGCTCATTCAAAGAAAACAAAGAAAATAAGATTTAATTGCGTGTTTTACGGCCTGATTTTATGTAGCTGTGGTCAGGGAGGAACCTCCATTATATCAGATATACTATATAACACTGACTAGCCGATATACAATATTTCATGAAAGGCCAATATATGCATTTATATAGACTGTTATATTGGTCTAACCCTAGTATCTGTAAGATGCATACACCAGGATGGGAGGTGAGGGGACAGAGTTTGTTGTTGGTACATTAGGGAGGTCCTGGGGAAAAAGGTTGGGAACCACAGTGATTGTCCATATTAGTAAATCCTAATTTCATCACAGTCACAGTCACATGTATTCAAAGTCCACTTAACAGGCTCATGAACTTGTGCAGGTCAGTACTGGCAGGTGTCAGATGGCTCCTCCTCCTCCCTCACCATCGGTACAGATGACGTCCCACTGGGCTCCTACACCATGGACATCGTCATCTACCACTACCGCAGCAAGGAGAAGTTCATTCCTCTGGGATATGCCTCCACTCAGTTCTCCATCACTGGTTAACAACTCAGATTTATACTTTATACTTTAGATTTTAATGGAGTTATTGTTTTATTACATGCTATAAGCTTCCAGTTCCAGTTTTTTGTTTGTTCACTGTGCTCATTTGTTCAGTCAAGCCCTTGGCGTGACTAGTGGTCTTGTGTAGATTTACTGTCTGAGGGTGATTGTCCATCTGTGTCCTCCTCAGATCAAATCCCCTTTGCCGTCTCCCTGGACCAAGTGAACGACATCGTGGCGGGGGACATGCGCTTCATCCAGAACCGGGCCATTGCCTTCACCATCACCCTGCACGACCCCAGCGAGTACCTCAGCAACGCCGACATCACCTTCAACTGGGACTTTGGAGATGAAAGCGGAGCCCTCATATCCAGGGAGCTGACTGTCACCCACACCTACATTAACTCCGGCTCCTACAAGCCCCAGGTGGTCATCCAGGCGGTCATCCCGGATAAGGCCTGTGACCCGCCGGTTGACCCCCCCACCCAGCCCCCTGGCCCACCTGCTGATGTGGGCACCACAGGTAATGAACAGATGTTGACAGTGGGTGACAAACTGTATAAGAACAGCATATTGAAGTGTCGATATGCATTGACAGACCGTAAATTCCTATGAATACAGCACACACATACCGTACTCCTGACGAACTGAAACACAGGTTAACAACATACTTCATACAACCTTGCCTGTCTGCAGTGAGAGCTCCTGCACTGGTGATGTCTGCTGTCCCACTGCTGGTGTCCACCAAGGCAGCCGGTCTGAACGTGAACGTGGGTCCATCTGATACGGAGGAGGACAACACGGAGGAGGAGGCCTCCACCGCCTCCACCACTCAGCCTGCCCAGGAAACTCCCTCCTCCGTCAACTCCGACATGCCAGCTGACTCAGCCACAGCAACCTCCACAACGCCCACGGCTGTGAGCGATGGGACGGTGATCGGGCTTGTTGCAGGTAAACTGAGAGGAAGATAAGTGTGGTCAGTTATACATATTTAGGGCAGCAGGGTGCGTCTCATTACCAGTCTTTGAGCAAGACACTGAACTCCTACCAGCTCACTCACTCTAAGCTGCATGAGATTAGAGCATGAGCTGAATTCCTAAAATGCAAATCAGATGTAAATCTTTGAGGAAGCTGTGACACAATTGGGGCATGTGGCCTTCAAGATGAATAGCTCTATTGTGCTTTGTGTTCTATTGTGGTTTAATTCTGAATTGCTTTGTCAGTGGAGTCTGTTATTAATATTGATAGTATAGTATTGATTCCCTACTACTGTTTCTCCTCACAAGGTGCGAAGGGGACAGTGACACTGACAGGCCAAGCTGCAGTGGTAATAGTTGCTAAGCGGGATGCTGATGATAAACCCTCAGATGATGACTGTGTGATATATCGCTATGGCTCCTTCTGTACTGGCATTGAAGTGATTGGTGAGTTGCTCTTAATTAAATCCCACATTCATCAGTATTAGAAACAATGTCCATTGGATAACATTGGCTGTTGAAATTGCTGACAATCCTTCCCCCTATATGTAATGTCTTTGTGTTCAGAGGGCATTGAGAAAGTTGAGATATTACAAATGGACAACGCCGTGACGACAACACTCGAAGCTGACAAAAATGTGTTGGATCTCACTGTTACCTGCCAGGGAAGGTGAGTGCTCCTGTACTACACCCTCAGCACCATGGATGCATCTTTAAGAGGGACTCTTTTAAATAATCCAACCTTACTAACTCACACAAAACAAGTCAAGATATACAGGTTACCATGATTGCTAAAATTACTGTGAGCTATTTTGAATTAATGTGCAAAAGAAACACTGTATTGCACTGTGTGTCTTCTTTCTCCAGCCTCCCGAAAGAGGTGTGCAGTGTGATTCTGGATGCAGAGTGCTTGAGGCCGATTCACACAGTGTGCAACATGGTGGAGCCGTCTAAAGAGTGCCAGCTGGTGCTGCGTCACTTCTTCAATGACTCTGGTGTCTACTGCATCAATGTGTCCATGGCTAATGATGTCAGTTTAGCTGTTACCAGTGCCAAAGTCAATGTCAGCATGGGTACGCAACTTAACCTGCCATACAACAAGTTTGCACAAATTTGCAGGTTTGGTTTGACGATAGATTTCTATTTCATCTTCCTATTGACAGCATAATTGTTGGGTCTATTCTTGTTTCAGGCTCTGGTCTGTCCTCATCCGGAACTATAGCCATGGTGTTGGGGGTCCTGGTAGTTGCTCTGGCAGTAGGAACAGTGGCATATTCTTACAAGTAAGAACTGACTTGTCTTATGGATATTATAGTCATCTAGGAAGTAATCAAGTTGGCATACACCGTAACTTATTTACTCACCTCAGACACAGGCAAAAGAAACAACTAGTCAGGATGTTTTCTTTCTCTCACCAGGCGCTTCAAGTCCTATCGTCCCCTGAAGGAGGATGTAGTGTCTGCAGACCAGCAGGTCGGCCAGGCTCACACCTGCTCTGGAACGGCGATGATCTGGAACCTTCTGAGCCGACGGGGAGCGGTGGACAACTGCCCGCTGCTGCAGGACAGGCTGGTGTGACTGACCAACAGACCAACACAACACTGCTAACCACATACACAAGCAAGCAACATCTGATTTGCACATTATAGTCACCTGGAATATCTTCTTTTTTTTCTTCCTTTTTTTTTTTTTTTTTACATTTTTATACATATTTTGTAAACCAAAACTTCATGAAAGTGTATGATTTGGCTTTTCCTAAATTTTCAATCATGTGATAATTTCCTTGAATTATATTTTAGACCTGACATGATTCTTTTTGTACCTACTTGAAGCAAGTTTGGTAGTAACGGTGTATGTTTGAATTTGGGCAAAATTGAATTTGAATGTTTCTTTTTCCAATAAACTTTGCTCAAAACTGTTCTGTAGTGTTGTCTTATTGTGATTCATTCATTATATGTTTCTAACGCAGTTAATACAGTAATTAATGAAGCAGCTACACTGGTGTCAGTGAGCTGTGTGAGGGATTGTCTAAATTCATGAGACTCCCTCCTTCCCCCAAACTAATCTGTTGACTTGGGACCCATTCATTCAGTGGCCATATATTTATAACCCTCTGAAAAACATAATTACATAAACACAAGTATCTCCCCCCAGATCAGTAAACCTGCTATTCAAGCATTTTACTAAATCATTAAAGAAATACACAGGTACACAAAATGCCAATTAAGATCAATCTTTATTAGGTATCAATTATTGGAAGAGCATGCAGCACTGTACTGTTCAATGACATTTGTCATCATTTTTAATACTCTTCTCCTTCCTCCTCTCCCTCACCCTCGATGGAGTCGACTCCCACCTCCTCATAATCCTTCTCCAGAGCTGCCATGTCCTCTCTGGCCTCAGAGAACTCTCCCTCCTCCATACCCTCACCCACATACCAGTGCACAAAGGCACGCTTAGCGTACATCAGATCGAACTTGTGGTCAAGTCGAGCCCAGGCCTCCGCAATAGCGGTGGTGTTGCTCAGCATGCACACGGCCCTCTGGACCTTGGCCAGGTCTCCACCAGGGACTACAGTGGGAGGCTGGTAGTTGATGCCAACCTTGAAACCAGTTGGGCACCAGTCTACAAACTGGATGGTACGCTTGGTCTTGATGGTGGCAATGGCAGCATTGACATCTTTGGGCACCACATCACCACGGAACAAAAGACAGCAAGCCATGTACTTGCCGTGGCGAGGGTCGCATTTCACCATCTGATTGGCTGGCTCGAAGCAGGCATTGGTGATTTCAGCCACTGAGAGCTGCTCATGGTAAGCCTTCTCAGCAGAGATAACAGGGGCGTAAGTGGCCAGAGGGAAATGGATACGGGGATATGGCACCAAGTTGGTCTGGAACTCAGTCAGATCAACATTGAGGGCACCATCGAAACGGAGGGAAGCAGTGATGGAGGAAACTATCTGGCTAATAAGCCTGTTGAGGTTGGTGTAGGTAGGACGCTCAATATCGAGGTTCCTACGGCAGATATCATAGATGGCCTCATTATCTACCATGAAGGCACAGTCAGAGTGCTCTAGGGTGGTGTGGGTGGTCAGGATGGAGTTGTAGGGCTCCACCACAGCGGTGGACACCTGGGGAGCGGGGTAGATGGAGAACTCCAGCTTGGACTTCTTGCCGTAGTCCACAGACAGACGCTCCATCAGCAGGGAGGTGAAACCAGAGCCGGTGCCACCTCCGAAGCTGTGGAAAACCAGGAAGCCCTGAAGGCCAGTGCACTGGTCAGCCTGAGGAGAGAGGAGAGAAAATATTACACTGCAACAAATAAAGTACCATGATTTACATTGACAATGTAAACTTAAAATTGGGAATCAATTCCTCCTCAGGTTACCCACCAGTTTGCGGATCCTGTCCAGCACCAGGTCAATGATCTCTTTGCCGATGGTGTAGTGTCCGCGGGCGTAGTTGTTGGCAGCATCCTCCTTGCCAGTGATCAGCTGCTCAGGGTGGAACAGCTGGCGGTAGGTCCCAGTGCGCACCTCATCTGAGGAGAGAGAAACAGAGTGAATCAATTGTGGATCTGCAATTTTGAGACATTGATATTACCACTTTGATTTGTCTAAATTAATGTCAGAAAACTTTACCGATGACAGTGGGCTCCAGGTCCACAAAAACAGCCCTGGGGACGTGCTTTCCAGCTCCAGTCTCACTGAAGAAGGTGTTGAAAGAATCGTCTCCTCCTCCAAGAGTCTTGTCACTGGGCATCTGTCCGTCCGGCTGGATCCCATGCTCCAGACAGTAGAGCTCCCAGCAGGCATTGCCAATCTGGACGCCAGCCTGACCAACGTGGATGGAGATGCACTCACGCTGTGGAAGGAAAAAACAAAAGTGTTTTTTTTTAGTGCTGATATAGCTTTAAATGCACATCTCCATTCAGATCTGTCACTGCTGGCTTTTACCTGGAATAAGGATTAATAGGTAGTCCATTGTAAATTATGATATACTGTATATGTGGTAAATTGGATTATTCAATTGCTCCCCCTATGTGAGATTGGCTGGCACTGCAGCAGGAGGCACCACCCTGCACTGCGATCTGCAGGGGACAAATGCCTGACAGCAGCCCCCGCAAATGCCGGGCTCGCTTCTCGTCTTTCCTCCAGTCTTTTTGTCCCCCTATCCTTTATCCTCCTCTCTCTGTCTCTCCCTAGCATGGACATGCATGCATATTCTTACGCCTGGGCCCGTGCACACACGCGTGCACATCATCGTTCTAGAACATTCATGCACTTGCTCGGATGCCTTGATGCAGAATCATAGCTGCATAGCATAACTGTGCTATCACACTTACTTTTTAGAATGAGACAGGCTGCGTGTATAACCAATGAAATGAGCAGTTGAGGTGAAAGTCAATTAAGCGCAAGCGTGTTTATTTAATTATTTGTCACCCTTTATTTGTCCTGGGAGTCTTCTTCTTCTAACCTCCTTTAAAAGCAGAACAAGATGTCGCGTTACACCCTTAAGCAATCTACAGCAGGGATGGGTTTAAAAAGAAATCCTCAATGCTGTGTGAATTAAAATAATGGACAGTTTGAATCTGTTGTCTCCATCTATCCCCACCCAGGTTGCCCCTCCCTGCCTTAAGACAGAGGGTAGGGCATGTGTAAATTGTCTGATTTTCCGCTATTCCCACTTTAACACAGCCGATATCAGAATATCTGTTAAATGATGCCTCTGTTATTACCTTGAAGAACACTGTTGTATTGTTCTGACCTGACTGTCACTTACTCCAGCCTGAAAGCAGTCCGTCATTGCATTGTTCTAACCTCAACACACAATGCGAATCACTTCGTGCCACTGCAGCCGATCTGTGCCTCAACAAATTAGGCTGCTGTTTCACCTTTAAAGATAACTAAAAAAAGAAAAAAAAAAAAGAAAAAGATGAACAACGCGTCGAAATGTAGAGATGAATCAGAATCAGAGACCAATTAGAGATGGAAAACACTTACAGTTCCTTATAGCAAGCGAGACGCCGGGTGCTGCTTAACCTTAAATCCCACCTCAGAAACCATTAAGCTGCCCTAGACTTGTTTCAGACA
This sequence comes from Centroberyx affinis, assembly GCF_046629955.1. Taxonomy (NCBI): domain Eukaryota; kingdom Metazoa; phylum Chordata; class Actinopteri; order Beryciformes; family Berycidae; genus Centroberyx; species Centroberyx affinis. The sequence goes on along the minus strand of NW_027278738.1, from coordinate 108,704 downwards.
CATACGGCTGAAAAAACTCCTTGACTTACCATGTTCTCTTAAGAGGTTCAAACAGCAAGGGGGAGACAAGAAAATGCGAAGAAAGATCCTTTTTAATATTTGTGTGTGTATTGCGTTGCGTGTTCTACCCAACGGGGTCGATGCAACAACTGCTGAATGGGAGGGCGGTGCTACCAGATTTATACATGCAGGGCAGGGGATTTCTCTCCTGTTCAGGGAGAAAAAAAAAAAAGCTTTTACTACCACCATTTGCTGTTACAACAAATCCCATGCATTCATCACTGAACAAAATGATCACTGCTAAAGCTGCTACTCCAAGATTATATAATTATATATATTGCCTGTGCATCTGTTATAGATGACAGGAGGGTTAGGATTTTGTTAGTCTATTCATTTTTGAGAAAATATGATGATTATATGGTGAGATTTTTTTTAGTGACTTTTTTCTTGATTTATTTTGCAAATATATATATATATATTTTGTTGGTGTTATTTTCAATTATAAGCAATGACAAAATCTGTGCAGAAAATATACAGTAATATGACCCCTTCCCCCTCCCTTTAATCCCCACCCCCACCCCAGAAAAAATACAATTTAACATAATTAGTAATAATTATGATAACAAAAATAAGAAACATATGTGCATAGACTTACACAATGTATTCAGGCATATACAAAGAGACATGAGTATAACAAATAACACTTTTTAATTTAAATAATTTTTAAAAATCAAAATATGGGCAGAAATTTGAGGTCATTCTCATTAATTCCTGCCCTCTGAATCAAGGGGCAGCTCAAACAAAGCTAATGCATAATACATGGGAAGCAATGAGCAAACAAAGATTACAGACATATATTATTTAGGCATGGTAGATTGAAAATCAATAAGAAATGGCCATATCTGTGAAGTTACAGATACCAGTGTATATTATGTATGCAAATTCTGTATGGTCTATAAAGATCTCTGATCTGTTCCTGCACACTCTGCGCTGGATACATGATAAACGATGCAAAATGGCTGAATGCTTCTGCTGCACAAGATGCTTCCATCTCACTGTAGCTGATATCAGCCAGGCGTCCATGTTGCTGAGGCATGCCATGCTATCCGCCTGGCATGCCAGCTCTCCTCTCTCTTTGTCCTAGATTCTCTGCAATGATGTCATTCAGTGGGCTGATCACGTGGGCCGTCCGTCTCACCCTCTCTCTCTCTCTCTCTCTCTCTCTCTGTGCCTTCCTTGCTGTTCTGCTGGACTGGATTTGGCCGGTGCTTCCCCTGTTTGCCTGATTGTGTCTTATCTGAGGAACTGAAAGTGCCTGATCTGGCTTTTTCATAGGGCTGGGACAGCAGAGTGATGTGCAGTTAGTGTGGCAGAACTGTAGTGCGGAGTGCATCCGCCAAGGTCCTCCTTCACAGCTTGGCCTCCTGGGTTACAACATGAGATGCTTGAATAGCCTGCCCTTTCTTAAGCTTCCTGAATCCTGCAGGGACCGAGAGCCATTTGAAAAGAGGCTTGCACAGGGTTTCTGACTCAGTGTCGGATGTGATTCCTGCCTTCTAAGTCTAATGCGGGCCTGGATAACATCCTCACTGCAGTATGAACCCAACATGTTGTGCTGTTTTGTTCGAGAACACGCTCTGTGTCGTGGGAGTTATCGTAATTTATTCAACAGGGAACTGAGGAAATATGATTTACAGCGGGCCATTTGTGACTGCTGTACTCAGTATGACTTGCAGGTGATGAAAGAGCAGGACAGGAAGCAATCATGGCTCCCAGCCCAGTTTAGTTGAGAGAACATCCCCCCCCCCCCCCCCCCCCCCCTCCCCAGCAGCTGTGAGACAGGGAGTGTCTGAGCAGCTGCTCAGCAAGAGGAGAGAGGGAGGATGGGAACGCTTGAGATGGGAGTGGTCCTCCATGGAATGAAAGAGACCGCACTACATCCTGCTCAGAGAATATGATATCCAACAAAGTGACAAAGCATTATTCTCAGCATGTCACAGGATAATTTTTTATATTATATGTCTGATTACAAACTGAACGAGTCATGGTTTTGACATGATGATTACATGGCAAGGCATGTATAAAATCATATTTTTGCTTATTTCTTGGCATGCTTTGTTACGATGGCAGTGGCTGTGGGTACAGCGAGGCTGATATTCACAAAAACACAGCAGTCACTACTATCTGAGATCAACTTCTCTTGAGTTTGTATCACAAAATCTGGGTTGATGAATATATTTCTCCTATGTCCCCTCTCTTAAAACTAAAGCAGCTCAGAGTACAAAGAGGTATAATTTCTGCCCCTGGGACAACTGTAAGAGTGTCTGTTGTCATAGAGATTCCTTTGTTGTTAGCAACCAAGGCATTTAAAAATGTAAGGTAGTTTGCTGGATTATTCTGTGGGCTCAGTGAAGGACACGTTTATGGTCCTTATCACTGAAAGCTGAATGTTGAAGACACACATCAACAGAGATGGTATACATAACCAGCAACAATTACTATCCAGCTAAAGCATGAAGGTAGGGATTAAAGTAAAAGGATAATGGGGCGTTGGGTGTACAACCAACTGCCTTGACAAATATGTGAATCAAAGAGCTGACCCACATTCCCTTCCTTGCCATGCACCATGTCTCACAGAGGCAACACCCCGTCACTCCTCCTCATCACAATTTTTTTTTTGTCATCACTTTGAAAAGAGAACGTCACTTGTACTTTGTAGGCAAGCAAGCAGGCTCGCTTGTCTCCTTGGACACAAGACAAGCAGGCAGAAAGACTCTGACAGTGAAATGGGTAGGGGCAGCCCCACATCCCCCACTGGGGCAGCTGCAGTGCTGCCTGTTAGTGCTGCTATTTAAGCTGGGTCATGTGACCACCAGATAAAGGCGGTTTATGTGGATACTAGGCTGTATCCAGGCAACTGCGTTATTCATTTCCTAGCAACGGTTGGATCTTGGGCGGAGGGCTGGGGGTTGGGTGTCTGCGGCTCTCTGGCCTGTATCTCCCTCATCTCTATGACTGGGCAGTTTGACCTCCATTATCTGCAGAAAAGACTGGAGAAATCAGTTTGAAATTATCAGATCAAATCAAGTTCAGTGACAACAGTGTAAATACTGTTCATTTTTATCAAAGCGTATAATGGTCAACAAATTACTTAAAATATAATGGATATTATATTGCTATATTAAAGTGAGAACTTGTGTTAAAGGGTGAAGGAAGAGAGGACTTCCACACCTGCTAGAGCAAAAGGACCAAAAATATCACAAATGTTATAAGACTCTGACTGGTCTAAGCCCTTGTTTTATGTAACATATTCATCTCTAAACATGGAATGAGATAGTATTGTATCCCCTTCATATTTTGCATAGATATTTACATATTTCTTGATGTTATCATGAGTCAAAATAGCACATCAGATTATAGAAACAAGTTTATCCTCATCTCTGATCTCTGATGATTTGTAAACTTTTCAAATAGACCCACTGTGCGGAAAGGTTTCTTCTGTGTGTTTGATATTTAGACAAATTGTTACTTTTAAGGGGCAACATTTGGAGGCAGGTGAACTGATTGATCTGTACTGGCAGGTGTTCAGACATCAATAAGATGTATTATGTATGAGGCCTACTAAGCTTAAAGAAAATGAGCCATTACTGACTGAGTCAGCATTGTACTTTTATCTCATATTAGAGAGATTCTATTCTATTCTATTCTATTCTTTCACAGATTGTTTCATTCTGATGTACTATATTCTATTTACATTCAAGGCTTTTGACTGTGACAGTGCATACAAACTATTTGGTCAGTACCAGACTGGGCCTGTCTGGTACCAACATGCGCAAAATTACGCACCATTTTCACACAATAAAAAGCGCCATGCTTGCAGCACAATAACCGGGAAGATGTCGGGTGGGGTCTAGGAGGCGGTCCTCAGGCTTGATAGCTCCGTTTGTCCAATAGAAAGCCGCAGGCACCAGACTGACTGGGATTTGACCAATAACACGAAAGCAGACGCAGCAGCGGGGGCTGCGCTGGGATAAATACAGCGGTCCATCCTCATGTGCTGCATTACCTCTTACATCGACCCCATAACTGTCGAATTGTAAGACGCCCTTTCAAGGAGCATCTGCAACCGTCAAGCGCAACCTAACAAAATGGTAAGATCACATTCCAATATTCAGAAATATAGCCATATTTTACGTTCAGTTTTTATATCACAGCAAGGATGTAGTTAATACTGGTAATGTGTAATAAGGAGGGAGGGAGGTAGATACTTAGTTGGAATATGAATAAAAAGGCTATTTTACTCAATTGAGCCTTATTCATGCAAAGAAAAATGATCCTGAGTCGGGTTATTGTATGTGTGTGTGGGGAGAGGCTCTGGCCCGCTGCGGGTGGGTACGTGGCGGGCTGACACCGAACAAAAGAGGTTTTGAACTCACTGCAATGTGGATAGAATGAATAATGGAGGCTCGAGTCCAACCTCCGACTCTAGGTATTCTCTCTCGGCCTGACTAAGCCTGGTCCTCGCTATGCTCGTCACATCATCGGGCTGTAATTCAGAGAAGCCGGAGGATGCGCAGAGGCGGCACTGTACATCAAATGGCCCACACCCGCAGAAACCTTATCCGTGGGCAAAATTGATGAAATGCACTGTCAGCATGGCTACCAGCAAGCCATTAAAAATGCATGCCAGTAATGGACACTGCTGAATTGTCCACTTATCCTGCTCTAGGTCTACAGTCAAAAGGGCGACAATCTTCTGCTGTCAGAATTTTGCCCTGTGATGCTGCTGCTAATTTGTCGCACTGTGGTGCAACCTGCTACCTCATCCACCATAACTCTGAATTTAGAAGTCTTTATTTGATTATCATTTTAGTAAAACTGATGTGGCTTTTGAATATTTCATTATTATGAAATGATTAAACCCTTTTTTCAATCTTTTCAAAATTTCTCTCTTCTCTTTCCAGCGTGAGTGCATCTCCATCCACGTTGGTCAGGCTGGCGTCCAGATTGGCAATGCCTGCTGGGAGCTCTACTGTCTGGAGCATGGGATCCAGCCGGACGGACAGATGCCCAGTGACAAGACCATTGGAGGAGGAGACGATTCCTTCAACACCTTCTTCAGTGAGACTGGAGCTGGAAAGCACGTCCCCAGGGCTGTTTTTGTGGACCTGGAGCCCACTGTCATCGGTAAACTCTCATAAATATAGATACCATTATTGCTTCTTGATTTAAATTCGTCAAACCCTCAAATAACTTCTGATTCCATCTCTCTCTCCTCAGATGAGGTGCGCAGTGGGACCTACCGCCAGCTGTTCCACCCTGAGCAGCTGATCACTGGCAAGGAGGATGCTGCCAACAACTACGCCCGCGGACACTACACCATCGGCAAAGAGATCATTGACCTGGTGCTGGACAGGATCCGCAAACTGGTGGGTAAAGCTTGAGGAATTAATTCCCATTTAGGCTCAGAATATCAACTGTATTTGTTACAGTGTAACATTTTCTCTCCTCTCTCCTCAGGCTGACCAGTGCACTGGCCTTCAGGGCTTCCTGGTTTTCCACAGCTTCGGAGGTGGCACCGGCTCTGGTTTCACCTCCCTGCTGATGGAGCGTCTGTCTGTGGACTACGGCAAGAAGTCCAAGCTGGAGTTCTCCATCTACCCCGCTCCCCAGGTGTCCACCGCAGTGGTGGAGCCCTACAACTCCATCCTGACCACCCACACCACCCTAGAGCACTCTGACTGTGCCTTCATGGTAGATAATGAGGCCATCTATGATATCTGCCGTAGGAACCTCGATATTGAGCGTCCTACCTACACCAACCTCAACAGGCTTATTGGTCAGATAGTTTCCTCCATCACTGCTTCCCTCCGTTTCGATGGTGCCCTCAATGTTGATCTGACTGAGTTCCAGACCAACTTGGTGCCATATCCCCGTATCCATTTCCCTCTGGCCACTTACGCCCCTGTTATCTCTGCTGAGAAGGCTTACCATGAGCAGCTCTCAGTTTCTGAAATCACCAATGCCTGCTTCGAGCCGGCCAATCAGATGGTGAAATGCGACCCTCGCCACGGCAAGTACATGGCTTGCTGCCTTCTGTACCGTGGTGATGTGGTGCCCAAAGATGTCAATGCTGCCATTGCCACCATCAAGACCAAGCGTACCATCCAGTTTGTAGACTGGTGCCCAACTGGTTTCAAGGTTGGCATCAACTACCAGCCCCCCACTGTAGTCCCTGGTGGAGACCTGGCCAAGGTCCAGAGGGCCGTGTGCATGCTGAGCAACACCACCGCTATTGCGGAGGCCTGGGCTCGACTTGACCACAAGTTCGATCTGATGTACGCTAAGCGTGCCTTTGTGCACTGGTATGTGGGTGAGGGTATGGAGGAGGGAGAGTTCTCTGAGGCCAGAGAGGACATGGCAGCTCTGGAGAAGGATTATGAGGAGGTGGGAGTCGACTCCATCGAGGGTGAGGGAGAGGAGGAAGGAGAAGAGTATTAAAAGGGAAACTAAGGTGCTAGTTGAACAGGAAACAGAATTGATTCCAGTGTGATTCTATATGCATTCCAACAAGACAAATGTCAGTCTGGCTATGTACTGAATAAAGTTCCTGTGTGACACATAAAGTTGTTCTGTATTCTTTGTCTGGCAGTAATAAAAATGGCTCTCATTGATTGAAACATGAATATTAAACATGAGTAGATCATGAGAATGATTAGCATCCATTTATATTCTTTGTAAGACAGTAAAATTCAGAATCATGAACCACACAATATTCTCATGAAGAACAGCAGTCAATTGTGAAATATGTGTGAGACAGATAGCTATACAACAACCACAATACCATGCACTTGAAAATCCATCAATTAAAGTTTTGCTGAATATAGCCTGCTTTCAGAATCTATGTCCTACATTAAACGTTTGAAATAGGCAAGTTTTTAGTCAAAGTCCTTGCAAAACAAGGTGTGGCATCACTGTAGCCTCACTCAGGTGAGATGTGTGTTTGTCCAGAAGAGACTTACATGATGATGAGGTGGCATGGTGACCTAACGGCTAGAACTAAAAGATCATAGGTCTGATCCTTGCAACAGCCATTGTGCCTGTCCGCAACAGTGGCTCTCTCAAAGAGTAGACCTACTTGAGTAAGACACAAAACATTAATCTCACCACTCACTGTAAATTGTTCTGGATGACAGTAGCAGCTAAATGCCTAAACAAAAAAGGCTGCAGTTGAATCAGTAACTCACAACGCTGGTTCATAGAAGGTTCTGGTGGGGTTCAAACCTGAACCAGCTTGGGTGTGTTTCCAGAGGCAGATGTTAATCATCATGCCATCTCAGGACACTGTATCTGTCCTGTACAGGGACAGAGAATCATAGATAGGAGAAATATGTACCTCTTTAACACTGTATGTTTCTTAATATAGCCTATACTCCAAATCTCTCAATATTCTGTGTACAGTCTATGGTTTATGGATTAATCCCCACTTAATCCCCAATCTCCAGACCTTCCCAATGTTAAGGCTGTAACCCCATAGGGGTCCCCTGATATGGAAATGGGATCATAGAAACATTGATCATCCAACTAAAATGCCTCATAATATCTTGCCATTTTCAAATGTAAGATGATAAAAATAAAAATTCAGGTTTAACTGTAGTTGGTAATCACTGTAGAGTGAACAACCACATATTTAAAGAAAAGAATATCTTTTTTAGAAAAGTTTTCATTTAGCTTATGTTATGTTCCCTTTAAAAGACCATATTTTGATGTAACTTACATAATGCATACTATGAATTCATATCATAAAAGTTTACATTGGCTTATAAAGGTGGGTGAACTATTTCCCAAATTAAAATATGGGGGTTCAGTTGGGTCTACCCTCCACTACATCCCTGGTTACCACCAGTGGCACCTGGTCTGCACAGGAGCCACAGTGAAAGCAGCCTGCCTGTACAGACCAGGTGCAGACCGGTCTCTGACCAGTTCACAAGAGCCGTGTGATTTCTGTCCCCCTGAGAAATTAAATGTTGTTTATGATCTCGGTAGCCTGCAATGTGGAATAGGTACCAAACAAGCACAGTTCCTTTTGTAAATGCTGGATTTTCTGACCTCAGCATATGGTTATATGTGGCAAAACAGGTGCAGAGTTTTAGTTATACAAACATTTCTCATAAGCAGAGCTGCTCTGAAGGCAGAAATCATCTTATTGGTTTATCAAACCTCAATATGAAACAATGTTATTTGAATCAGTTTTTCTGAGCACAAATTAGCTAACTGGCAAACTTGAATGGCAAAGAAGGTACTCTGGTCAAAATATCAATAACAACTATAAATGGAAATGACTTCTGTTTTCATTCATTCATGACCATGGAATTCATGACTTGGTCAACTGGCTTACCTGGACTTTGGTTGGTTGGAACTTGGAGGGTTAGCTTGGTTATCTAAATAGCTTAAATTGATACAGTAGCTACAGGCTAGTTTGAACTTGGAAGGTCAGATAAGCTAACTAGCTAACCTAGATAAGTAGCCTATGGCTATTGTATTTTTTCAGCTAGTCTTCATAATATTAGCTACAGTCCCCAGCTGAGAAAGCAGCCTAGACCAGCCAAGCTGCTGCTGGCCATGCTCTGACCATAACTGCTGGTTAAGCAGGAGAGCAGCTTAGTGGGCTATATTTTGGGTACTTTGGTCTTAGCTGGTCTACCAGCATCATATTAGGGCTGCAACTAACGATTATTTTCATTGTCGATTAATCTTTCGATTATTTTCTCGACTAATCGATTAGTTGTTTGGTCTATAAAATGTCAGAAAATGGTGAAAAATGTGGATCAGTGTTTCCCAAAGCCCAAGATGACGTCCTCAAATGTCTTGTTTTGTCCACAACCCAAAGATATTCAGTTTACTGTCATAGAGGAGTAAAGAAACCAGAAAATATTCACATTTAAGACGCTGGAATCAGAGAATTTTGACTTATTTTTCTTAAAAAAAATACTCAAACCGATTAATCGATTATCAAAATAGTTGGCGATTAATTTAATAGTTGACAACTAATCGTTTAATCGATTAATAGTTGCAGCTCTACATCATATTCCACCTTAACCAGCATCAGACCATCTCTGCCCAGCTAAAGCCAGCAAAAAACATCAGTGCCCCTCAAAATCTATCATTTAGCTGGTCTAGGATGGTATTTTCAACAGGTTCCTTTATCCCTTTTCACTGGACTTCAGTCAAGGTTTAACTCAACCAATGAGGTTTCTGCCTCTAGAGCAGCTCCACCTCGAGAAATAACTACAATCTGTAAAAAGCACCAACTGGAGTGGACCTACCTGTTGACCAGCAATTTATATGTTAAAAAGGTGTCCGGAGAATCCAAAATCTTTTCAGAACAGGTTCTGGGAAGACTGGTTCAACTGTCCTAGGAAAGACACCCAACACAATGTTACTTAGGCTGTTTCAAAACAGCTGTGATTTTGTGGTAGGCTACATCTGTAACACTGTGGGCTATGTTTCTTAATATATCCTTAAATCTTAGAATATCCTCAAAATCTGCGGTGTTGTGGTTCCATGGGGTCCCCCAAAAAACGAGGTTTAGTTTAATTTCACTGCTATTATCCCACTCGCTATTAAGACATTCAGAATGCATAAGAATGACTGTTTTCATCATAGGGCGTTCCCTCTCCCTATTGTTGTTACCTAGCCTACAGCCTGCCTATCTAACAACAATCTTTTCAGATGTTTTTTTTTTTTTTTTGGGGGGGGGGGGGGGAGTAAAATCTTATCGAATCTATTTGGGGGTCCTCGACAATTTAGGGATGAGGGAAGCGCTCACTGCGACAGATGGTGGGTTTGGGTTTTGCGCACTACACCTTGCCCTCCTCGAGAGGCACAGCGCGACGCGTCATCAGATCAGCATCAGACACCGCACACCTCAGAAGCACACACTCCTCAGACTTGTCTCATTACATTGCATAATCTCGACAAGCAATCATGGTAAGCACGATTTTACATTTCATTTATTTGTTGTTGTTTTTTTCCCTCCCCGGATCTATTACTTTGAAAAGCTAATTTACATTAAAGGGGGATTTGGGAAGACGGGGGGTAGGGCGTAGGCTATGAGATTGCTCTAGCCTTCTTCACCTGTCATATTGCAGCCTATAGCCAATTGAAATAACTCGGAATGATTTTCATTTTCAGTCCACCTATTTTCAGACAAATGGAAATTGATTAAATTTGTATAGCCTATGTTCAAATCAGTGTCGTAGCGCAGCCTGCCTCCACTGCAAAGCTTAATCCTCTCCACGCATAGCTCTGTAAATCAGATTAGACGCTGTTCGTTTACCATTGGCTGCTATTAAGGTTGTTACTAGTTTGTCAGCCTATTTGTGTGTATTATCTTTATTACATATCGGTATATTAAACCAAACCACTGAAAAATATTTATCTTTATACTGGAAAACAAATGTAAAAATTCAAGGATAAATAATTCCTGTGGAGAATGTGGATGCGGCGTTTTTATATTTTAAAGAGACAGCAGCCTACAACAGCCTACATTGTCTGACCTAGATAAGCCTCTCTCCCTACAGTAAGCCTATGCACAATATGCATGGTCTTATGTCACAGCAGAGATCAGCAGAAAATGCATAGATTGGTTGCTGCAAAACAGATTTTAGACATGTTATAATGGAAATCAGCAGTAGTTTTCATATAAGACAGGATCAGTTTCACAAATACAAAATAATTTGTGGAATCTATGGTTTTTCACGGTTTCTAAAGACTATCAAACAAAAGTCTTTATATTTTCTATGCACTTGGCACCGAGGTTTGAGTTTGGTCATGTTAAATTCTTTCAAAATTCATTAATTTTAAGGTTATTGTGAAAACTGTATCTTTTTAAGGAGGTACATGATTTCAATGGGCAGACGTACAAGATTTAAGATTTAACAAAATCTTTAATGCTAAATCTTTTCTTTCTGTGCCCTCCAGCGTGAGTGCATCTCCATCCATGTCGGTCAGGCTGGCGTCCAGATTGGCAATGCCTGCTGGGAGCTCTACTGTCTGGAGCATGGGATCCAGCCGGACGGACAGATGCCCAGTGACAAAGCCATTGGAGGAGGAGACGATTCTTTCAACACCTTCTTCAGTGAGACTGGAGCTGGAAAGCACGTCCCCAGGGCTGTTTTTGTGGACCTGGAGCCCACTGTCATCGGTAAACTCTCATAAATATAGATACCATTATTGCTTCTTGATTTTAAATTTGTCAAACCCTCAAATAACTTCTGATTCCATCTCTCTCTCCTCAGATGAGGTGCGCACAGGGACCTACCGCCAGCTGTTCCACCCTGAGCAGCTGATCACTGGCAAGGAGGATGCTGCCAACAACTACGCCCGCGGACACTACACCATCGGCAAAGAGATCATTGACCTGGTGCTGGACAGGATCCGCAAACTGGTGGGTAACCTGAGGAGGAATTGATTCCCAATTTTAAGTTTACATTGTCAGTGTAAATCATGGTACTTTATTTGTTGCAGTGTAACATTTTCTCTCCTCTCTCCTCAGGCTGACCAGTGCACTGGCCTTCAGGGCTTCCTGGTTTTCCACAGCTTCGGAGGTGGCACCGGCTCTGGTTTCACCTCCCTGCTGATGGAGCGTCTGTCTGTGGACTACGGCAAGAAGTCCAAGCTGGAGTTCTCCATCTACCCCGCTCCCCAGGTGTCCACCGCTGTGGTGGAGCCCTACAACTCCATCCTGACCACCCACACCACCCTAGAGCACTCTGACTGTGCCTTCATGGTAGATAATGAGGCCATCTATGATATCTGCCGTAGGAACCTCGATATTGAGCGTCCTACCTACACCAACCTCAATAGGCTTATTAGCCAGATAGTTTCCTCCATCACTGCTTCCCTCCGTTTCGATGGTGCCCTCAATGTTGATCTGACTGAGTTCCAGACCAACTTGGTGCCATATCCCCGTATCCATTTCCCTCTGGCCACTTACGCCCCTGTTATCTCTGCTGAGAAGGCTTACCATGAGCAGCTCTCAGTGGCTGAAATCACCAACGCCTGCTTCGAGCCGGCCAATCAGATGGTGAAATGCGACCCTCGCCACGGCAAGTACATGGCTTGCTGCCTTCTGTACCGTGGTGATGTGGTGCCCAAAGATGTCAATGCTGCCATTGCCACCATCAAAACCAAGCGCTCTATCCAGTTTGTAGACTGGTGTCCAACTGGTTTCAAGGTTGGCATCAACTACCAGCCCCCCACTGTAGTCCCTGGTGGAGACCTGGCCAAGGTCCAGAGGGCCGTGTGCATGCTGAGCAACACCACCGCTATTGCGGAGGCTTGGGCTCGACTTGACCACAAATTCGATCTGATGTACGCTAAGCGTGCCTTTGTGCACTGGTATGTGGGTGAGGGTATGGAGGAGGGAGAGTTCTCTGAGGCCAGAGAGGACATGGCAGCTCTGGAGAAGGATTATGAGGAGGTGGGAGTCGACTCCATCGAGGGTGAGGGAGAGGAGGAAGGAGAAGAGTAATAAGTAATTTGACTTAAAATTTTTGTGCTCATACATGCTTAAATAATCTTACAAAAGCACAATATCTAAAAACAATGCACTTAAATTTGACAGTGTCTCGATGTTTCATTAAAATGTTTTGAGGTATTAATTATCTCTTCAGTTGACCAGTCAACACTGAAAAAGTATTTGTATTGTTTCTGGCCTGTGAATAAAATTCTGAATGAACATAATTGTGGTGTTTTTCATATACTGCACTAACATCCTGAGGACACGTCATTTGACACACCTGTTGGAGCTTGCCTTTTCACTTTGAAGTCTATTTTGCTTGCCTGCATTATATCCTCCTTCGCTTTTTCTCCCCTTTCATCTCTTGCTATAGCCTACCATTCCCTTGTGACTTATTTATGATACACCCATGATTATTCAGAGGGACCCAGGTGTTCAGATTATACAGAGCCAAATAGCTGATGGCCAAATACACATAATCATGAGAGAATATACATCAGCACACACCATAGATCTTATTTATAGAACAGATCATCAGATTATCAGAATAGTAATAATATAGAACCAAATTCAAGCTAAAGCTTTGATTTGAGAAAGATCTGTGTTGATGTTTAGAACAGTGGGTGACATTAATTTTCTTCAAATTTCTGTGATATATCAAAAGAAAACAAATTTCATTCATTTTCCAAGGTATAAATGCAATAGATTTAATTAAAATGAGCCTTTTCCTCTGAAATATTTGCACAATCAAGGACAAAGCCAAAAAGCATTTTTATAAATCAACCATTGTGCTGGTCTACATTTAGAGGTTTGAACTTTGACCAAAGGCTTGTCCTTTGTTTAAGGGTTTTTCTTTTTCTCTAATCACATGTTATTAACAAGGCAGAACAGGACAGTGCACGGTTGAATGAATTCAATATTTATTAATAGGAAATGGGGGCTAGGGAGTTGGAAAAACAGAGGAAACTACTAATTGTGGACATGGAGCATTAGTGTTTTCATCCAGTGGAGAATGCCCCATGCTGGTCTGACTAACCCAGTGGTTCACAAATCTTTTGCATGCCAAGGACCCCAAAATAGATACGCATTACACCAGGCACCCCCATTTGGTATGATTTGATAAGGAGCACCATCTGTAAAGATGTTTGTGGTTACATTAATTCAGAGTTATATAACTAGGCTATCTGTAATGTAGGTGGGGAGAGCTAAACCTATGACTGAAATAGTCATTCCCGTACATTCTCATTATGCCGACCTCTTGTGATTTAAATGACGTTGGAATTAGGCAACTCTATTTCTCCTTTTACAGGGACCCCTGGTGGTAGACCTAGAGACAGCAAATGTAAAGAGGGTTGGGAAGGGGGGGGGGGATTAGGGCTGTCACCACAACATGCGACATGATGCAGCCTATTTCTATACGTATGCTAGTGGTTGTTAAAGCAAGTGAAACTGGCAGAATGCTGGATTATAAAAGTGTATTCTTGTGCTTGTTGATTTGTGAGATTAGGTGTCTAGGTAATCAACATGGATGAGCATCAGCTGGTTTCAATTCGCACAAAAGAACTGGGTGAATTCAGTCAATGAATCAAATAACTGTAGATATTGCTAATAAATTAATGTAAAGACGCAATACAAAAACAGCAAAGAATCCATGATGTCTGTGACCAGCGATCAGCGCCCGACACCCTCTTGTGATTGCCCTACTTTCATGAATAGATTGGTCACTCGTGGCGTGCCAATGCGGAAGATGACTGTTCTCGTTTATCCAATGGGAAAATAGCTCATGTGACGCTCAGCCAATCAGATTCAGTAACCCCTTTTTCCGAGTCGGAGGGTATAAAAGGCCCCACCCAGCCAAAATCAGTGTACTGACGTCTTACACAGGACTCATAAAGGCCTATCTGTAAGAGTTAATTTAGCCTCTTCGTCTTTTTCATTTCAACTCTCCCTTCAGGCTTCTCAGCTTCAGGAAAAATGGTGAGTATAAAAAGAGAAACGTTTTTTTTTTATTTGCTTCGCTATTATCCACGAACGTCATCAGGCTCAGAGCTATCTAATCTGATTGGAAGCGCGTGGCAGGCCAGATTACTAATTTAATGAATCAGCACAAACTGTCCACATTGTAGCTTTTCACTGAAAGAAAAATTTTAGGGTGTCGGCTTGTGCTTTGAGACGATTTAAGCGCCGTTTTTTTATTCCATATCTAATTTGAGTGTTTTTTTAATGAATATTTCAGCCCGCCATCCTACAGCCTAAATCAAGTTCAAAATGATTAAGTCGTGACCGCCGGTTTCCAGTTTTTCCTGCCTGCACACTGACCCAGTTGGCGACGTGTAAGGTCAATGTGCTCCCAGACTGCCACATTCCTCTGCTTTTACCGCCTGTTTGAAGTGGGCCTAGGCCTCATGAAAGGCATCGGCGAGCCACCGGGCCTCTTGTCAAACAAAACCTGCCGATCAAAGTATTTCTGAGGCTTTGTCGTCTGTCTTTTTCTTTTTATTGTACGGTGTCTCATCGCCAAGCCTTTGCTGTACAGCTGTGTTTGTACAGGCCAGGACTTATGTTAAATGTTTGACGACTGAACTCTTATTTGATGTGACAATGTATTTGTTCTCAGCATAAAATGTTCTCTGTCCATTTAGCGTATAATTGGATGCATGAATGAATAATCGGCCACCATGTGATATTTTTGTCTCTGAATAAACCGCTTTCTGTCTGGTGAATTTAGCTTGCAGCCTGTGTCAGGTGATTTGGTCATGATGCTCCCAGATCTGTTGCTGTACAAGAGAGCCTTTTTCTTCCTCGGCCCCCACCCATCCCCTCTTGAATCCTTAGACCTTGCTTTTATCTCTACAGCATGTGATTGGTGGTTTCAAAATGACACCTGAACTCGCTAGACAACTTTATAAACGGCTAGTGACAGAATTTAAACAAATACAATGTTTTAAGAATAATTTGATTATCTTTCCTCCAGCGTGAGTGCATCTCAGTTCACGTTGGTCAGGCTGGTGTCCAGATTGGCAATGCCTGCTGGGAGCTCTACTGTCTGGAGCATGGGATCCAGCCGGACGGACAGATGCCCAGTTTCAAATCTGCTGGCGGAGGAGACGATTCTTTCAACACCTTCTTCAGTGAGACTGGAGCTGGAAAGCACGTCCCCAGGGCTGTTTTTGTGGACCTGGAGCCCACTGTCATCGGTAAAGTCTCATAAATATAGATACATTATTGCTTCATTTCAATTCGTCAAACCCTCAAATAACTTCTGATTCCATCTCTCTCTCCTCAGATGAGGTGCGCAGTGGGACCTACCGCCAGCTGTTCCACCCTGAGCAGCTGATCACTGGCAAGGAGGATGCTGCCAACAACTACGCCCGCGGACACTACACCATCGGCAAAGAGATCATTGACCTGGTGCTGGACAGGATCCGCAAACTGGTGGGTAAAGCTTGAGGAATTAATTCCCATTTAGGCTCAGAATATCAACTGTATTTGTTACAGTGTAACATTTTCTCTCCTCTCTCCTCAGGCTGACCAGTGCACTGGCCTTCAGGGCTTCCTGGTTTTCCACAGCTTCGGAGGTGGCACCGGCTCTGGTTTCACCTCCCTGCTGATGGAGCGTCTGTCTGTGGACTACGGCAAGAAGTCCAAGCTGGAGTTCTCCATCTACCCCGCTCCCCAGGTGTCCACCGCAGTGGTGGAGCCCTACAACTCCATCCTGACCACCCACACCACCCTAGAGCACTCTGACTGTGCCTTCATGGTAGATAATGAGGCCATCTATGATATCTGCCGTAGGAACCTCGATATTGAGCGTCCTACCTACACCAACCTCAATAGGCTTATTAGCCAGATAGTTTCCTCCATCACTGCTTCCCTCCGTTTCGATGGTGCCCTCAATGTTGATCTGACTGAGTTCCAGACCAACTTGGTGCCATATCCCCGTATCCATTTCCCTCTGGCCACTTACGCCCCTGTTATCTCTGCTGAGAAGGCTTACCATGAGCAGTTAACCGTTTCTGAAATCACCAATGCCTGCTTCGAGCCGGCCAATCAGATGGTGAAATGCGACCCTCGCCACGGCAAGTACATGGCTTGCTGCCTTCTGTACCGTGGTGATGTGGTGCCCAAAGATGTCAATGCTGCCATTGCCACCATCAAGACCAAGCGCTCTATCCAGTTTGTAGACTGGTGTCCAACTGGTTTCAAGGTTGGCATCAACTACCAGCCCCCCACTGTAGTCCCTGGTGGAGACCTGGCCAAGGTCCAGAGGGCCGTGTGCATGCTGAGCAACACCACCGCTGTAGCAGAGGCTTGGGCTCGACTTGACCACAAATTTGATCTGATGTACGCTAAGCGTGCCTTTGTGCACTGGTATGTGGGTGAGGGTATGGAGGAGGGAGAGTTCTCTGAGGCCAGAGAGGACATGGCAGCTCTGGAGAAGGATTATGAGGAGGTGGGAGCTGATACCATAGAGGGAGAGGAGGATGAAGGAGAAGAGTATTAGACAGGCATGCAATTCTTTTCTAAGATCTACCATCAATTGTTCTCTTATAACTTCCCTGCTATTTATTTCATCTCTGTTCTGTGCCTTTAAGTAACTGACATGAAAATAAAGGATGTTAACTGACTGCGCTAGCTTGTGCCCATATATATTATATATATATATATTTTTTCAAACTTCACTTCATGAACATTTTATTTTAGTGTTTTTTCTTACCTTGACTTAAGTGGGTCATCTACTGGTTTAAGCACACTGGTCAACGCTCTTTGACAAACCTGATTTGTAGAGTAATTTTCCTCTTTTTAGATTGCCGTAGTTTCAAATATATTTATAGTTTCCAGGTTTTTTGCACAAAAGTGTTGGGTGCACACATTTTCCTACTCTGGAAACCTTTTGGCACAACTTTTGCATCACATTACCTTGTGTCCAGAGCAGATTAATTTGGCTCCGCCTTGCTAAGATTTGGCTTCAGTATACAAGGACCTTTGTTAGTGTTTCAGTCCTAAATCACTTTTGTAGCTAGGGGGCAGTGTTGTACAGCCTCTGTTTTGGGACCAACACCAGACTGTAGTAAGATGGCTCACTACTTGCTGTGTTAAGTTCAAGTAATTTGTCTTAATACAGGTAGCCTGTCAAGCTCACAGCTGCAAAATTGATTTTTACAACATTAAGTACATCTATCAGTATACCTTGAAGATCTAATATTGCTGTTTTGTGGTGTGATTTGCTTTGCGTGTACATGTGAAAGGCCTGAGGACCCAGTCCACAGCCCTGGTCTAAAATAGGGTGTGGTATTCGCTCTGGGCCAGGGGAGGGAGGGGGCGTCTCAGTCTGGCAGACAGGTGGCGTTTAAAAATACTTTGTTCCCTCAGTTACTACTGAATTTCTACTGGATAATGTTTAATATTTTATTTGAGTTTTTTTTGTAGTGGAATCTTGCCAAGAAACTTAACCAGTCAGAATTTTCTAAAGCCAAAAATGGAGCCTTATGGAGAACCTATTATGCCAAAATAGGTGAAGATGAATACAAACGATGTAGATCAACATGAGATTGTTTTTCCTTCCGATTTGAATTCACAAAAGTAGAACTCATTCACAAGTGTTGTAAAATAGTTTTATTTTTATTCCATTTTTCTATTTTATGTTGACCAGGTTTCGCTAAACAAATGCATCTATTGAAATTCAATGTTTTTTCATTAAATGCACTAAACACAAACAGACAAAACAAAATGGCCTCTAAATTATGCTGACCTGTATGAATACCAGCATATTGCACTAACCAGGAAGTTAATCTAATTCTTACCTTTCATTATTAATCCATACGTACTATATTGCTAGACATAAGAGAAACTACCTGGTGCAGATGTATTCCAAATGTGAAAACATGGGAGCTCCTAGGAGTTGTAACTAAAGCACAGCTTTCAAATCAAAAACAGTGGTAGATTTTTGGCATTTTGCATTACACAATGCACAGCCAGTGGTTTCAGCTCCATTTGCAACCTCCAACACTGGCAAAACAATTTAACCTATAAACTTTTTTTTGCTTGTAAAATCACTCATCAGGACCATATTCATGGGTAATAGCAAAGGAGAAATAAAGTATTAAACAATGATCACAGCACATCCGCAGAGTGCTCTACTTAATGTAAGACATGGAGTTGATGATCATTCTACATTTTTTCTCCATCTCACAATCTTGAGGTAATCTCACTGACTGCAGGGAAATAAAGTAATGTTTGGGATTGCATGTTTCTTCCACAAAAACCCTACAAGACTGCACTTCAAAATGGTACAAAAATACAGACACACACACATACACCCAAAGTGCCCTCATGCATACAAAAGTTGAGAAACTCAGATATTTGGCTCTAAAGCACAACAGGCCCTGAATACAATGCTCTGGAACAGTGTGACATGAAACATACATGAAAGCCACAGTAGCTTACAGGCACACACATCAGCCCTACCCACCTTCTATAGCTACTATATAAATCCATACATTTAGTGTCCCCACTATAACATACAGTGATTGTTTTAAATAAATGGTTCTACTTGCTCACAGATCCTCAGCCCACTCCTCTATGTTAAACTCCCATTTCCTTCTTGCTTACCCTTTTGCAAAACATACACAACTCTTTGTTAAACCGTAACCTCCTGGGCGCTGAAGAGCATTGCATGACAAATAAGAAACAAACTTTCCATACACAGAAGTACAACAGGGCGTCAATACCAGTCACACCCATTGGCTTTCTATTTTCCTCCTCTATTTCATTCATCAATTCCAAAACCAATGCAACATAATGACATGGTGTGTTTTCCAAATTAAATAGATAATGTACTCATATTAAAAACCCCATTGAAGATATAAAATTGCACAGTGTAGTACACCACGGTCTGAAATACAGGTATTGCAGGCATAACAGCTGAAATGATGCCTTGGAGTCTTTCAAAGGAGAGAGAAGAGCATCAAGATAAAAAATAATTTTCTTGATTTAACAGTAGCAGTCAGATTGCTGCAGTTTGCAATATCAACATTCAGCATTATTTTGTTGAGAGCTTTGTGATATGACAAACACAAAAGGTACACATTTGATAAAGAAAACTATTGAGACTATTGCATATTGAATCCTTCTCAGCTTTTTACTATGCATTGGACATTGCAGATAAATTAAACAATGAGATAGAAACAGTTATTACTCCCAAAACATTCACACACGTCTGCTGTGATTGTCTTTGTGTCTAAACTATGAAGCTCAAGGCAAATTGGAGAGAATATTCAGTCTGTATATGTTGTCCACATTCCTCCAGCCAGCGATTACATAACAACTGACAAACTGCAGCTATCGTTCATTACGGTATATCTAGTTAGAATAGTTATCCACTGACTATCTCTAATCTACCTGATTCTGTGTCGTGAGAAAACAGGCCAGTGTGCGCCAGTAAAGGATTTAGTCAAAAAGCCTTTTGCAAAATGTTGACACACACTGTGAGACACTGTGACTCGGATGAATCATCTTTGTTAGCCAAGACCCCTTGAGTGCATAGCGTGCCTCCCTGCTTCTCCAGTGTAAGCACTGAGACATACTGTACCATCCAGCTCCCCCTTAATACACACACACAGTGCCCAAAGTCATATTCAGATGTACTGAATCACTTCAGTCATTCAAATGTCCTTCAATTTGCCCGCCAGATATTTCTCAGACCTCTGAAAAGTGAGGTGCTTCACAGAGCCTCACACAGTCACATCAACAAAAACCTTTGGAAGAGCTGTGAGCATCCTTATAAGGCTTTTGTTTCTCTCAGCAGTCTCTTTGATCTCTGGTCCTTGCTGCAAAGGCAGGCCATCTCTCTCCAACACTGCTGGTGACCTGCGGAAAACCAACAGACATTTGCCTTTAAAAGTACTCCTCTCACAGACATACATACAATATAAAAAATGGCAAGGCAATATAAAATGTTGTTTATTCCAGCAAGCATCAGTAGGCGTTCATTATGTGAGGTGCAGAGGGACATGTATATAGTGCTTGTGGATTTTCACTGTGTCTCTTTTTGCAGGAAGTCTTAAAATTGTATTTATTACCTGAGTTGGTTGACAATGTCTCATGACAAAATGTGTACGAAGAGAATGGCCAAGCCAATGTTCAGCAGGATGACCATGCAGATCATGATGGTGTTCGGCCCCTTGAGGAGAAAGGAACATTCATGGTGTGAGAGCAGTGACTACAATTAATTAATGAGATATAACTAAAGTAAACTTAACAATAAGCACCTTGTGGATGTGTAGAGTTACTGCAGAGTTGCAAAAATCACAATACTTATATATAAACGAATTATATAATACTATATAAAACAGATCAGGTAGGCTTAATTAGTAATAGAAATGATTGATAGTCTATTCTCCAAATACACAGAGCTCACTCCACACAACACTGTTCCACTGAACGCCTTGTAACAATAACAGCTGGGATTCACAGCCAACATATGAGGCATGTCTTATAAAGACTCACAGACACATAAACATGCTGTGCTTCCCTAGGCACCTTTAAACAACTTCCCAACAAATTTTATATTGCATTCTTTTCTTCAGTCTGCATAACACCTACAGCAAGGAATATGAATCCACCAGAATGAGAAAATTATCTTGATCGAGCTTATCTAAAGGGGTGTGTTGCTCAGAATGCAGCACGGCAACTTGGAAATAGGACAATTAACCTGCACTTGATGAAAGGAGACAGAAGTCAAATTACGGGGCCTGCCATAAATGAGACAGATATGACTTTGGTTGTCTAGACATTCACTCTACATTTGTTATATTTTTCATTCAAGACCTGGGATTTCTTATCAAACAAATGAAGCAAATGTGAGACAATGTGAATATTAATTGTCTTACCTCCATCTCCAAAGACTCTGCAGTCACCTCACTACTTGAGGTCGTCACCATGGCCTTCAGCCTGGCTTCAGCTTTGGGATCCACCTTCGGGGCTGGCTTGGCAACAATGGCTTTAGCTTCCACTGGCTTGGGTCCTGGCTTAGGTTCAAGTTTAGGTGCCGGTTTTGGAGATGGAGCTGGGCTGGGTTCCCGTTTCGGTAATGGCTTTGTCTCGGCTCTGCTGGCGGGCCTGCTCGCCTCCCTGGACTCGACCTTGCTCTCAGAGACGGATGGCGCTCGTTCGTGGACAGACGGAGCTCGTTCAGGTTTGAGCTCGGCTATTTTAGGCTCGGGGGTGACAGCTTTGGAAGCCGCTTTGGAGGCCGCTTTGGAGGCTGCTTTGGAGGCGGGGCGCGGTGCTTCTTCTTCATCTGGGGAGATGAGGCTGTTCCTTACAGAGGCAGAAGCGGCAGGAGCGGCGTCTGGAGCTTTTGCCTCGGAGTCAAACTTCTGCAGGGCCTTGATCTCCAGGTCGGAGCCCTGCTCGGCCTTGTTGCTCTGACGGCTGGGGGTGCGAGAGGGGCCACGGCTGCCGGGGGCGGTGCCGCCCTCGGGAGCAGCCGAGGCAGGAGCAGGAGCAGGAGCAGGAGCAGGAGCAGGAGCAGGAGCAGGAGCAGAGGGGGTAGTGGGGCGACTATTGGGCCTGCTGTTGGGTCTACTGTTACCCCTGCTGCCACCGCCCTTATTGGTTTTGTCTCCATTCCAGCTGCCTGGACTGAGGAAGTTGGAGTCCTCCTTGTTGGTGATACCTGGGCTGGGGGAGGGGGTGCGGGCTGGGGTGGAGCCGGGCATGAGGCTGTCCAGTTCATTCATCAGCGGGCTTTCGGGTGGCGTGGGCATGGGCTCCTCTTCAGCTAGCAGCGGCTCATGCATGCCAGTATCTGCGTTCTCGCTGCCCTCCACGACCTCCTGTAAGGCTCTCTTCTTCAGATACTCAGGGCCTGTGGCAGAAGAGTTTAAAATAAATGGTTTGCAATAGGCAAACACGATACGGTATACTAGTGTTTTCTCATTATACAGTTCCTTGATTATGACAGTCACTGTTCTCCAGAGCCATAACCACTGCTGCTCTCTGATGAAATGTGTGATCTGATAAAAATGAATCAATGAAGCAAATTCTTTTTTTTTTTTTTATTTATTATGAAATTGTAATTACTAGTTTCATAATTCTATAGCAAAATCTTACTGCTAGTTATCATAGTTATCATGGAGCACTCCCACCTCTCTCCAATCCCAAACTAATTTCCTTTGACTTACACTATTAGGAAATAGCTACTGGAGGACATTTTGGAGATGGAGTTTATAATAATGCCCTCCTCTCCGCAAACAAGACTAATTTCTTGTGACTTCAGTAATAGGAAATAGGAAACTTCAGTAGCTAGGAAGTACAGATTGTAGTGGATTTGAGACAATCTATATTTGTTAATGGAGTCAGTGAGGCGGTAACACAGTCCGTCCCTCTGACACACCGGGAAGCCTCGTGTAGAGTGACTATCTCTAAAGTAAATCATTGATTGGTTTATCCTGATCCATATCAAATAGATGGAGGCCAAAATAAACACTGACAGCAACAGTAGAGAAGTTTATGTTAAAGTCACCTTGGAGCAAAAGTGAACAGTATGAAACTGCTAGCCTACAGCGCTGCATTGTTTTCCCCAGTGAAAATAAACCAGAGGGTGCACGCTGACACTGTATGTCTTTGTTGTTATCTCCTTGGTGAGAGATCTTTCATGGAAGAATGCCTAGCAGAGCTCAGCCAGGCTGTGGCCTTGTCCATTTGCTGCATTAGCCACAGACATCTCAGGCAGCCACTCAGCGCCGGCTACTTTTTATCAGTGTGTGTTTGAGTCTTCTAGGCTCTCTGCCGAGGGAGAAAGCAGAAGAAAAATGCAAGGGGCTCATACAAGGCTCTGGTGCTTTTGTGTGAATGTGTGCGTGTGTGTGTCGCAAGGAAGACTCGCAAGGAAACTGATATGATCCGTTCGACCCAATAAGATGTTCCTTTTTTAGACATTCAAAGGTGACTACCCTTGTGGTGAGCCTCAGCCAAGGATCTACCAGCTGAAGCTGTAGATTCGCACAGGGTCACACAGTACGGCATAAAGCTAGATGTGGCGAGAGGTATGTGGCTAGAGGTTTATCTTTGCAGTTACCTTTTATAGCCTCTAAGTTTCCATCAAAAAATATAGTACAGCAACAGTACCATCGGTGCTATGAGTAGATACAGCATGTATGTATATGTATATGTGTATGTGTATGTGTGCTTTTTGTATTCGTTCAACAATTCTAAAGCTAGATGTAGTGAGAGCAGTTTGGCTTTGGTGTGCATTTGTAGCCTTTAGTGTTGCATTCACATCACACAGGAAAGATGGTAGATACAAGTTTCCATTTAGCTCATCAGCTTTCAAGCGATTAATACTACTAGAGACCTTGGGGCTTCTGATTTACTGAAGTCTGACATCACCAACAAGGATGTACCTGAGAATAAGTGTTGGGATGATAGAGTCATTTCAAATAAAACAAAATGTATGGTTTTCATTATATAAGTCATTTTGTGATCATAATTCTTGAATGCCATGGACGCAATGACTCCAATGTATCACTCACTAAGTACATGTGTTGAGTGTGAAACAGCTGATTATTATGACCAAAAGCAACCAAAGTGTACAGAAAACTTCAGTTATGGTGTCTGATGGCTTCAGATGGGTTTGAATGCATGAACACTTCAAAAGCAATGCCTTGAGCTGTCAAGTCGTACTGTTATTCCCACATGACCCGAATGCAGCATTCGCCTCTTTTCAAAGCGCTAGCACCATGATAGTAAGTTTTGTACCATGAATGCATACATTTTTTGCAAGGGTGCTTTTGTATTCCTACAGTTTTGAACCATTTTGCAGTGTTCCTCTCAGATGAGCAGTTGAAGTCCACTCACCTGGCTGGTAGAAGGAAGGAGAAAGTTCTCTGGCCACCAATCTGGCAATCCCCGACTCACTGTTGGACGCCTGAGAGGCTTGTTCTGCTCCGTCTCCCTTGGCTTTTGCATGGGATGTCCTGCAGGGGACAGAGACAACATGATTTATACAACACTGGCACTACAGAAATCAATCACACCTGTTCACTCTCTGTGCAATGTGTGCATCTTAGTGTTGGTTGCATAAATTGCCTGGTAGGACAGAAACATAATCTGAATCAATTCATATTAATATGCTGCCGATCCATTCAGACCTTGAAAAAAGCCTTTATGCGTTGTTTTGGTATATAATACTACACATAGTGTGATATTCAATTTAGCAGTTTGTGCTGAAGCAGCCTTTGTGTCAGTTCAACAACAAACAAAAAACAAGTTGTAAAGGATAGGTGACCTGTATTTTCACCAAAGGCCGAGACCAAAGCGCTGAACCTTCAGCAGAAATGAATGGGAAATGGACGATTACAATGTCACACTCTCTCAGATGAGTGATTGTCACTTGCATCTGCGAACTCCATAGACATTCCCCTCCTCTCTATTTGGAAAGACACTTTGGCACTTCTGGACTATAAAAAGTAATGAGAACGTCTCCCCACCTCATGCTATAGACCATACCCTCACAACTGAACTAGCATATGAACCCTGCTGAAGAAGGAAATGAACAGACTTAGAGATAATGGCTTCAAAAACAACATAATCAATTCATAACCGGTTTAAGACTGACCGAAATGCCACAACAGAGGGTTTGTTTACAGTATTCAATCATGTCCAAATGAAGGCCTGGGTGCGTGGCTGGTCATATGGCTCATTAGTATTATTAGCTATAGAGTGAGAGAGGGTGTCCTTTTCTGCCGTTGGTCTGGGACAGAAATAAATTATGCTTTTAACACCCCCGCCAAGACAATGAGTTATTGCTAGGGAGTTGCAGAGGGCTCCATTATCATGTGTCTGTCTGTGTGTGTGTGTGTGTGAGAGAGAGAGAGAGAGAGAGAGAGAGAGAGAATAACTATAACACTACAGCAGTAAGGCATACATTAGAGTTAGTATTCAACACTCTGTGAAGTTTTTGCAGTTTGCCTCACTGCTTCAGAAAGTGTGGACAAATAGTTTTAGACTGATGGATTCAGCTACAGTGCAAAGAGCAACACTTCCATAATGCCTAACTTTCCCCCTCGGGTGTTTATAAAAACCCAGTGGCTGAAAGCTGAAAGTTCAATGCTATGGATATCTGTTCCACATTAACTGGGAGTATTACTGATTGTGATTACTCTGTGAATACTTGACATACTGTAACGTTACACTGGGCTGAAAATAGCCCCTGTCCACTTGAAGACTCGGTGGGGTAGGCACTTCCCACTGGAACAATTAGAGGCACTTGAGGTTCCCTGCTTGATATAGAGGAGCTCCACCTGTCCACACACAGTCAACACCTCCTCTTCCAGGGGCTTCTACCCCACTTCTCCCAGGCTCACATGCTGATAACTAGATTGAAATGGTTGATAAAGTGTAGACTAGACTAACAGAGTCTGTGCTATTCAGCAGCTGTTTCCAACTGCCAAGGCGCTGGCAGCGGTACAATTTACATCAACTAAACCATAACCCATAAATATACACACACACACACACACACACACACACACACACACACACACACACACACACACACACACACAAGAGAAACATTTTGAAGGAAGGCTCAGCATGATGGATGTTAGTTTACACATCATTTTGGAAATGAGTAACCACTCAAAAGTGCCAACCAACTACCACTTATGGAGTGATTACTGCCAAATTCTGACTGTGTAAACATGAAATAATTTACATTTCACAAAAAATATAAAATTAGTTGCCACTTACATTATAGAAATACCACTAAATTTGGTGTATTTAGTATATTTACCATGTTTCACATTTTGGTAATTAGTTATGTGTGGAACATCTCGATAATGCAATGATAGAGACTTAATATTTTGCTGTTTTCTAAACAGTTGGTTTATGCACACAAAGATTAATCACAAACAGGTTTTTTCACTTCTTCTACTTGACTGCATTACATCCATCACAACAAGCAGATGGCCCAAAACACGCTCATTTGGTGTAAATTGTAGAAAAAGGTTCCTGATGGACCCAAAACAGAATGGTGTGTTGAATAGTTAACAAGATGGCAGCCAGTCAGTTCTGCTGGGTAGGTTGCCAGTTAGTGGGTGGAGGAGAAAGGACGGCGACAGATGGCTTCTTCCTGCAAACTGACTATACCTGCCTCCCGCATTGGCTTGCTGTGTTACTACACCAGCAAAACATATATTGTATACTACCATCTGAATGCTGTTTAGTATTCAGTGGGCGGCTATGGCAGAATCAAACCCTTAACCAGCACTGAGGAGGAGAAAGGCAGCTGACAGATGGCTTGTTCCAGCAAACTGACTAGCTGCTACAGCACCGCTCACAGCCCTCTGAGTGTGTCGGTCAATACAGAAATACTGTATCAGAGCCTTGTAGTTGGATACAGTTCCACCAGCACAGATATGTATGAGCACTATAAATGTGCAGCATGCAACTACAAACCCCACATTTAATCAAAATCATCAAGTCATAAGAGTAGATTTAACCCTTAATGAACCAGGCATGTTATCTGAATGAAGTAGATATAGGCTACCGTATCACATAATAAGTTTAAGTCACATGTCTGCGATGATACTTTGTGAACTGGACTGCCATTACTAAGATCTAACTTCATGAATGAGCAGATTTGATGCGGTACGTCTTCTTGGCTCCCATAATTCTCCAGAGGTTAAGCTGTGCAACTACTACAGTCTGTGTTCATCTTCCACTGTCTCCCTTCAGTCCTCTGCAACCAAATCTGATATTTGAAACTGTGACCTAAATATCCAATATGCTTTTAGGGCTCCCCTAAGGAGACTCTTGCTGTTGTATTCTAAGCAGTGATGAGATGTCAGCTGTAGGAAGAGACTCAGATGTCAAGAAACTGGCCTCAACACCTGTAGCTATGAGATTTCAGAGGAAAGTAATCATAGCGTAATGCGTTGCTTGTGTCTTTCTGCATTATGTATACTGCGCACATGTAGAAGCCTTTCTTCCAACAGACTCTACAGCACGTCTCTGACCGTCTGGACTGGCTGTTTTGCAACCGTCTGTTTTTTGTCACGCTGCAGTTGTCCTGCAGTCTTCTGATGGCAAGAGATATTCTGTCATTTTGGCATGTGCCACTGGATCTCTGTGGAGGGTCCTATTCAACTATAGCAAGTGCGTGAGTGTGTTTGTGTGTGTGTATGTGTGTGTGTGTGAGAGAGAGAGAGAGAGAGAGAGAGATAGAGAGAGAGACAGAGAGAGAGACAGAGGGAGAGAGAACAAAAGAGTGATTGAGTTTCTATAAAAAGATGACTCAATGCTTCACAGCATAATTCAATCACTTTGCCAAAATACACGGTAACACTTTACAATAAGGGTCAAGTTAAGTGTTAGTTAATACTTAATAAGAGTTAGTTAATGCTTAATAAGCATTAAGCGTTATAAGCGTTAGTTAATGCTTAATAAGCATTAAGCGTTATAAGCGTTAGTTAATGCTTAATAAGCCTAAAAACTAACCCTTAATTAACAGTTAACTAATGTGTAATTTACTAATGGTGTTCATGTTAACTAAGGTATTAATTTATACATTATTTAATAGTTTATAAAGATGACTATTAAATAATGTATAAATTAATACCTTAGTTAACATGAACACCATTAGTAAATGATTACCCAACACATTAGTTAACTGTTAATTAAGGGTTAGTTAATGCTTATTAAGCATTAACTAACCCTTAACTTAGTGACCCTTGTTGTAAAGTGTTACCAAATACGCTTATATTATGTGCTAATTGCTACCCCTAATTGCAACATTGCTAAGAGGTCACATGAGAAATAGCCAGAGTTAAATGCGTATCTCATCAATTTCCTTCATCACTTATCAGTTATTTTTTCCTCAATGGCACTATTACACATCAGGAAATGTATAAATTGGACTCTGAGGTAAGAACTGGAAACTGTTTACAGGTGATGCCATTGGCTGTGATCGCTCACCAACACAAAATGCAAGTATCAGCAGTACAGCATGTAAGCGTAGCCACACAACTAAAGCTAGGTGTGGTACCCAAGTACCCAAGTACTTGCTTATGAGCTGTGTCATATTTATATCCATGGAACCATTTGACACCCCTGCTGACGTAAGACGGACTGGTGTCTGTGATCTGTAACTTGCCGGCTAGCGATGGTGCTAAAGCCTGTGGTGGGAAGGTGGTGTAACTTGAAAGAAATCGTTTAAAAATTCAACTAGATATGACCAGTTATGGATGGCAAACAGACTCTTGTGCTTTCAAGCAGAGTTATGTCCCAATGCAACAAGTATTTGATTTGCTGTAGAAGTACAGAAGTGAGTAATAGTCTATGCAAAAAAAGAGGAAGAGTCACTGACATACAGCATAAGAAAACAGTCTGGGTGTCTGTCTGTGACTAGGCAGGAAAGTCGGGGTTGGGAGGAAAAGAGGAGGGGGGTGGGGGGGGGGAGGGTAATCAGCTGTTGCATTCCCCAGTGATTGTGATACAGCAAGAGTGTGCCTGTCCATATTTAGTCAGGGCTCCTCTGTGACCACAGGGCCCCTGTCTGTGCGTCATTTACACCCTGTCCCGGCCACACAGGTCCTCCAGACGCCCGGCTGCCAGCCCACGCAACAGAACAACGTCCACGTCCCGACTGAAAGCCAGGGAACACTTAGCTAACCTGACTTGGGGAGGCTGGGTCTGGCATCCCGACGGACAGGTTGCGCATGTATTTATAACCCCTGACTTCATCTCCAAAGCACCATAAAGTGAGAGCAAACCGCTGCCAGGAACAGATCTGTCACATCTCTTTGGTTTTGTATCAGGAAAAAAGTGCACTAGCCTGGCTGTTAACCCTCCTCTTACATAATAGAGGGTTTCAATCTAAAGTGCAGCACCTTTACAGTAGCTGCTGTTTAGTTAGACTTACAGTAGTTACTGAGTTTTATACATTAAAGAATTTGCTGCAGATGTATTACCCATGAAAATGGATAGAGACATGTTTGGTGTGGACAAAGTGAAGGCCACCAAGGTGCTGTTGAAAGTAGTCACTACATAAATACTAAGTGTTTGCTTCCATTCTCAGCTGTATCCAGGCGCCTGGATTTACCTCATGCCTATTCATGGAAGGCTGAAGGCCAGTCTGTGGATATGATGGAAGTGAGCTTAAAGCAATCATAGAAGCAACACTGAGCCATAACTCTTATAATACTGCTTATCCTTGCCGTAAAATATTTAGATTTCCGTCTGCCCTGAGACGGGGTCTGTGGTCCATCACTACAAGCCTCACTGCTGTAAACACTGGGCTTATTTCAGGTGCTGAGGATGACTGAAGATAGAAACACTACCGCCTTGTAAGGTTATAGACAAATCTAAGGGGGACATGTGCACATATTACGGATATACTTATTAAAAAAACACGCTGTCCTATTATTTGCTGGTTGGTTTCATAGTGTGGGATGCTGCAGGCGACGCCCTTGAGGTCAAACTCTTCTCACCTCACTCTCTTTGTCAGACAGGTAATGACAGTGATTAATCATGATCAACACTTCTACATGTCACACTTATACATGTTAACGGGACGGTCTGTTGCTCTGTTCACATTCAAACTCAACTGTAGCATGTTATATAATCAAAAACAGAAGCCCGAGTTGCATACGATGTGCTAAGTTAAGTAAACCTATTAATGTGGTACTAATATCTTCCAGTTGTGTTGAATTCGTTGAGGTAGCCAAAGGTATCCATTACTGCATTATCACAATCTCCTCGTCTGAGCACTAGCTAAAGCAGGGCTATAAAAAAACAATGGGCAATGGTTTGATTTCCCTGTGGATAAAAATGAATCCCTAATGTGCATATTCTATGAAAATCCATGGATCACTGACTTCTTTGTAACTTTTATAAGGTTATAAAGAATTATTCAAGGTTCTGCGTGACATTTTGAGCAAAAAATGTACAATGTACAATGCCAACAGGTATTTTCACATGGCAAGAGTTAGATTTATGAAACAAAATCAACTGCACACCCAAAAGTGAAGGTGCTGGAAGCTAAGGCATAACACTAGAAAGAGAAAAATACTATCAGCACACTTGTGTCAGATGCAAAATGTACCATTTATTCAGCTAAGCTTGTGTGTGGATAACATTTTGCTCTTTCTAAAGTTAGATTCATGAAAATCTTTATTTAAGTGGCTAAAAACTATATAGTTTTGCTATAGTAAAGAGGATGTAAAAATTCTAAAATCACAAAACAGCTCTGAAAGCAGATTGGAGCTTGTAATTCAAGCTCATGATTTCACCGATGAAACAGAAGACAGACATTTCCTTGAGCTGACATACTATACAGGGCCAGATCCCCCCTTTTTTAAATATTTTTTGGGACATTTTTGCCTTCATTTGACAGGCCTAAGTAGAGAGAGACTGGTAGGACCGGGAGAGAGTGATATGATATGTGACAAAGGCCCCGGGTCGGATCTGAACTCGGAATGCCACTGAGCCACCAGGACGCCCCAGCCAGATCCCCTTTTAACATTTTCATGGTCCATATCAAGTGGAGCAGTACTGTAAGGACACTGGGAAAGCCAAGAGAGTCTCTTGTTTTTTCAGAGAGTCTGTGTCATTGGGCCAAGAGGGTGAACTGTAAACTGATACCATCGTATTGCTTGCTCCATTGAATTTGACTGTAATCTTAGTGTGACATGGCTGGCTTTGCTTTTTATAAGATGCTGCAACGTTTCTGAACATTGTAACCCCAGGGAGCGAAAGCACCATTAAATCAACCAAGTGTCAGGTGACAGAAATAAAACCCTCAACCTAAATTTTAATACATTGGTTGTTGTAGGT
This sequence comes from Centroberyx affinis, assembly GCF_046629955.1. Taxonomy (NCBI): domain Eukaryota; kingdom Metazoa; phylum Chordata; class Actinopteri; order Beryciformes; family Berycidae; genus Centroberyx; species Centroberyx affinis. Next base: position 77,341 of record NW_027278738.1, on the reverse strand, counting down.
GAGTGACTAAACCTTGAGTCCAAATTGGCGTCCAAGTCTTCAGAGCTTGAGTCTGAGTTGAGTCTTTTAAAGCTGCACTAAGCAAGATTTTCATGTAAAAATACACCCATTTTATCAGCCTAAATCACAAACTGGGTCTACAACAGAGAAGAAAATAGATTTGCCCTATTTGGTGTCGGCTATGATCACTGGCAGGAAATCTTCTCCATGCACAGGAAGTGATGAATGGAAACTTAAGAGTGAAATAGAAAAATTTCTCCTAAACAAGCGAGCGCTCCATGAAGAGAAAAATGGCCTAACCAACGATAGCTGAACCTTCTGCCAAAAGCTTTTTAGAAGAAGTAATTTAGGTCTAAGGAGTGTGCAGTTTACTGACGTCATATTACATGATTTCTAGGTAAAGAAGTCCTTCAAACTTTAAAAAATTCAAACATTTATCTCTTGCTGTCACTTTGGGCTGCCAAAGTGCAAAGTGGCCTAGCGCAGCTTTAAAAGTAAGTCCAATTTGAGTCTCCTCTAAAAATAAGGTTGTGATGAAAACAATCAACTGAGTAGTTGTCACATTCTGCTCAGGGACGCCAACAACAATTTTAAACAGACAGATTTAGCAACACGGAGAGACAGAAGAAAAAAAGCTGGATGTGAAGTAATAGTTATTTTCTCTGCATTCTTTTAGCATGCTGCAATCATTGCAAAATCTAAACTGAGCAAAAAGTAGAGTCACGGGTCATCAACAATTACTCTAAAACCAAGTCCTTTGTCAAGAGCGAGTCGAGTCTGAGGAATGAAAATGTAATCTATGTTGAGTCAGAACTACAACACTGGAACATAGCAGTCACTGAAAGGTTTTGTACTTGTGTCACATGAATGAATTCAGAAGTGGGTGAAAAACTATGGTTTGAACACAGTGACTCTGGGCAGCCACTTCAGCCACTGCTCTCATTACTCCTTAACTGTGATACAGCATTATGTAGAGGTAATGACTCGCTTTGGTTGTGTAGGGAAATACTATGACCAGCAGCCAGAGTGGTCAGTGGAGGGGGCAACACTTGGAGTGGGTGATGCTGATTGAAGTGTCTCTTTTCATTGCTATTGTCTTCTCACTGCAACTCACTGGTCTGTAGATGAACCATCACCCTCATTAACTTTCATACACCGGCCTTGTAGTGCATAGAGTCTTGTGCTGCAGAGGCACTACAGAACAGAACAGAGCTTTGACAAAACACATCCACTCTTAAGAGACATTTCTTCAACAACATTCGACCCTCCGCTCGTCTGTTCTTACCTGGAAGCAGCAATCTCGGCCTTCTGCTTGGCGATGGCTGCGGCCCTCTGCGCTCCCTCCAGCGCACGCTCCACCTTGTGCTTGATCTTGGTTCCCTTCAGCTGGATGACCCTCTTCTTCATGGCCTTCACCAGCATGTTGTTCATGTACTTGCCCTCCTCCTTCCCTCCCTCCGCGAAGGTGGTGCAGCCGTACCCGTGTCTTTGGTTGTCCAGCCACTCGCCCTCGTATTTCAGCCCGCTGGACCGTTCGCTTATTCCGTACCCTGAGCGCTTGTCGTTCTTCCACTCGCCCATGTAGACCTCTGTGGTGGTGGCGTCAATGTCGGCCTCCACCGGGGGGAAATCCTCGGCTCCGGCCAGACTGTCGTCTCCGATGCTGATGGTGGAGTTGGCATCGCTGGCGTTGGAGCTGAGAGCCGACTCTGTCCTCAAGAAGCTGATCTTGCTCTTCTGGCTGGACAGCGAGGTGCGGGAGTCGGACTTCTTCAGCACACCAAGCAGCGAGCCCCGGCGGAACAGGCCCTTCTTCTTGGGTTTGACGGCCTCTGGGTCCACCTGGAGGGTGAGGGCAAAGCCCCCGCGGGACGGTCCCAGATGGGTGGGGGTGGCGACGGGCGTCTCCTCACCCGAGGCGTTGGTGGCGGTGATAACGGGGATGTCCTGCTGCAGAATGGTGCCGTTGCTGTGCTCGCTGCGAAGGGAGGTCAGGGAAGTACGGAGTGGGGAGCGGACCACCGCTGCCATGCCGTAGGGCACGCTCTGACGAACCCCATAGCCGTGCCGCATCCCACCAGTGAACTGGCCCTGGAAAGTGCCTGGAGACACAAAGGATTTCAAGATCAACAGGTTTTGTCTGCACCAGAGGCATTCTAATTCAGACAAGAAAGCTCATGAATAAGGAGTGATACTACTTTTATCTCTGGCAGAATTTCATAAATATCAATAGAAAACACTGGATTTCTGACCCATGCATTTATGCCCCCCACCAAAAACTCATCTCGGGGGTCTGGTCTCATGCTAAAATGGACACGTGTCTGGATTCCAGCGACAGGCCTCGGCCCGTGAGGCCAGGAGGGCACAGGGCTGCTGGGCTATTATTACATCCTGACATCTGGTGCTATCACATCACCATCACCCAGCTCCTCAACACAGCTTCCAACTGACCGGACCCAAAGCTGATGAGTCAGCTGTTAAGGAGGGGAACCATTGGCATTATACAGGCAGGGATCATCATAATCGATTTTACTTGGCTGACTTGTTTCGTTCCCTCTACAGGTTCAAATGGATGACATGGGGGAATAGCCAGGCACCAGGATAGGCTTCTAGAGAAGATTTCAGGATGACCAGCTTCACTCAAACTATTATGGTACTATAGGATCCTTTGACCCCTGGTTTGAAATAATCATCTCAAAATGTTGCACTTATTAACACTCACATGATGTTGACATGGAAGACTTTCATTTTGTTTGTTATGTAGCCTTTCTCTAACCTGGCAGGTCTATTAAGAACAGATTCTTAATAATGGTACAATTTCCGCTTAGTGAAAGGAAAACAGTCTCTCCTGGGGTTAGATTTCAAATAAGCTTTGAGCACCTTTTGACTGACAGCAGCAGACTGATATTTCCTTCTGGCTGCATAGACATCAAAGACCACAAAATCCAAGGACCTCCTGAATTATATATGATGAAGGTGGCAGCATAAGGCTTGTCTCCTTTTGCCACCATGACTTGTCACCAGGTCTCCTGCAGTGGGCTTGGTGCAGCGGACCATATGGCAACACTTGGGTTCAGTGGTTTTGATGCTGCATGCTGGAGTGAACCACTCTCTCATCAGATATCCACAATATATTGTCACGTCACAAACTACAGATTTCATAACATCAGCAACTACAACTTGAATGCACATCCACCTGATGGGAATCTACTGCTTTTTAATTATTTACACCATAATTATTATAATAAACGCGCATGATAAAAAGAACATGACACCTGACATCTCACCTCCATCAGCATAGGTTTCTGTGCCATATCCATCTTGAAGTCCATTATTCCACGTTCCTTCATACTTTGCTCCACTACCAACACTGAGACGGGTGCCGTATCTCCCTTTAAAGCCGTGAGTCCATTCCCCTTTGTAAATCCAGTGTCCCTTGGTTTCAACACCCAGACCATGACGTTTCCCCTGCGACCAGTATCCCTCGTAGGTGTTCCCGCTGGGCCAGGTGTAGACTCCCACCACCTCGAAGCCGTAATTCCAGGAGCCAGAGAACTCGCCCTGGCCTTTGGGTCCGGTGCAGATGCCATGCCCGTGGGCTTTGCCCCCCTCCCAGCCTCCACAATACGCTCCGCCGTCGTCAAACTCAAAGCGACCTCCACTCATACCTTACTGCAGCCAATAACGCACCGATCAGAAAGTAAATCAAAATGTTTTATTACCTCGCTAAAGATAAAATCTCGGTCAGTCTGAGTTCACCTTCACCTGACATCAAAACTGATTTGAGATATCCTTGGCACTGCACTTGTGTGAATTTCTTCTTTTCGAGTTGGTTTGGGGGTTTCTGAGCGTTTCCATGTAGCTCCGGGGCGCACTTCACACTTTGCAGAAACTTGAATATATTTTTCCTCCTCTTTTCTTTAGATTACTCCAGTGTCCCCGGTCTTGGATTCGTCGATTTCAGTCATGAACTGTCTGCAGATGTCTTGTTGAGTAAGTTAGGCTATGTTAAAATATGGAACCAATTACCCGTTGTTGAATTGGATGGCTTATTCTATATTATTCTAAGCCAGGGATCTTACATGGCTTTCCAGGTGGCCACAGAGAAAAGCCCCTTTCCCCCTGTCCCTGCCACCCAGCTATCTCCTGACAGTCCGCTGCTGTTGGAAATATTTTAGCAGACCTAACAAGGCGACCAATCCACACACACACACCCTTCCAAAAATACAACCCAATCCTTACTCTGCTGCCTGCAAGGAGCCATGCCAGAGTCTTGCCACTTCGGGACTGGGTGTGCATGCCGTGTAGGACTGCTCTGTTTGATCCTTTTATCCAACACCAATTTAAATAATCTTGGACACAATTATTCGCTAATAAAGAATAGCCAAAAGCCCCCAAAGAGAAATCGCTGCAGTATTCCTTTCATATTTCTGCAGGCCCTTATAGATTGTCTGTGATAGTCAGTATTGGCTGTAGATTGGTTTAAACGTAATTTATGGTATTTTTTATTTCCTATGGGATCGCGGTAATATTCCCATAATATTCGTATAGGGATTATTGTGTCTGTAGAACTCAATAGTGAGTTTAGAGTGACCTTATCATACTTTATGGTATTTTATCTCCTATGATATTACTATAATGTTCCTATAATATCATTAAAGGGACTTATAGGCTAGTTCTGCTATAATATTTGTATTGTAGGCTATCTTTGAAAAATGTATTACAGGATTATAGTTATTCTCGTGATGGGAAATACATTAGAATTATAGCCTAATTGCTATAGCCTAGTACAAAAAGCACCCTTTGTTCCTAATTTATCCGCCCATAATGCTGTTTTTATTTTACATTTTATTAAATCTAATCTTTAATCTAACACTTGAAATTAATAAATACTTCTATATCGGTCGATGTCAGGCCATTAATATTTCACCGCACTTCACTCACGTCGCACCCTCTGCTGGGAAATGTCAGTAATTGCAATATAGCCCTTAGGAACAAAAAAGCAAATAAAATTGCTTTCAGTTCCCCCGTTGTAAACAGTTTGTAGGATATTGGTTTGGAGCAGGCTTATTGAAATACTACTGAGATGCATCTCAATAGCATATCTAATAACCTAGTATAGTAGCCTATTCCTATAATACATTTTAGAAGGGTATTATACAAATATCACAGCCACATCTTTAAATATGCAGCTACTAATGTGTGAAATATTATACTACAGAAAATCCTATAATAATAACAAAGCAGAAAAATACCATATGGCACTATTTGGCCATTATAAACTTGGCATTCCTCCTTTTCCCCCCACTTTGTTGTTTAGTGGTAGTACGTATACATATAGGCCTGCTGTAGCCTATGTAACCTGTCTAAAAATCTATGAAGCCCAGTCAGCAGAGCCTCTGGCCCGCAGCTGGCTGTCCTTACAGGCGGCAGGTTGACCTTCCGCTGAAGCGCACCCTCCCTGCACTCATGTATAGGGGTTTCCACGGCGCATGTTTGTGCGTAGCTTATCATGTGATGTAATACGGCCCCACATTGATTTAATTGCAAGTGCACCAGCATGCTCGAGTAAGTAGCTATCTGCATATGGATTAGGGTGTGCGGGGTTTTCTTTTTGTTTTTTTTCCTTTTCATTTTGAAGTGAAGCGGATTTCAGCACCGGAGCTGTCCGAAACTGATGCTGCCGCGGTGAATCGATGATGCTCAGTTCGTGGTGCTGAAATCCTTTGCTCTCTCTCTCTCTCTCTCTCTCTCTCTCTCTCTCTCTCTCTCTCTCTCTCTGTCCCTCCCTCCCTCCTCCCTCCATCTCTCTCTCTCTCCCTCCCTGGTCCTCTCACACGCACAAAACGCTCTGTCATGGCGTCTTCCAACAATGTTACCCCCACCAACTGTAGCTGGTGGCCCATCTCAGCCATGGATGAAGACGGCAAAATCACAGACGGGGAGGAAAGCGAAGAACCGGCCGCAGAGCCCAAACCTTTCTCCAAAGACAGGCTCGTTTTGTACCACTGGACGCAGTCTTTCAGCTCCCAGAAGGTAAAAAACACACCAGCCTGAAAATGGAGGTGTTTCCACGTCTCCTGCATGTCATACTACAGCATGGAGCTCCCTGTGTTTGTTATGATCAAAGCATGTTTTTGTGCATGGTTATGGCACAGGCCTCCGGAATATGAATATGATCCTGCAGCTGGGCAGGTCTCCGATTTGAGACATTTAGGAAACCGCTGCAGCACGGGGCTCAATTCCTCGACATATAGCTGAATTAATGATCAATATGCTATTGTCTGTCATGTACCAGTGGATGAATCGCCTTGCATATTTCATAAGCTGTTACCTTTTATGGACGCCTTGGACCTATTTTGTCCCCTTATAGCATTGTGAACGAGGTTACACCTTATGTGGTCTGACACATGACAACCTAAATAATTGATTGAAATGAGGTATCTCTGTGCAAAACAAACCAAAGGGCAGCTTCCCCCTTTCTTTAGCTGAACCGTATAATATTTTTTGCATTCTTTATGGGATTTGCCATCTTTTAAGAATACCTTTCATTACCTTGTCAGACAGTACACCTTCCCCTTTAAATGGGCAGAGGATAACCAAAATGTTGTCTTCAGACTCACTATCAAACCACTGAAAACTCTCAAAATAGCCCCATGATTTAAACACACTATGTGCAATATGAGGCTATGAAGCCTTTTTATGTGATCAACAGGGCTTCACTTCACAAACATCTAGTCTGTGAAAAAGCCTAATATGCATTCTTCCGTTTGTGAAATAATACTTAGTGCTTCCTCAGTTGATCTCTTGCTCACTGACCTCCATCTGTGTCTTATGTGAACACATGGAGTGAACTCTTCATGATGAAACGGTTTCTACTTGTTCTTTTATGTCATACAAAAGTATCGGTGAAATATTCTTGTAATGCAAAGATGCTGAATCCACGCAACACTGCTATGAAACAGATTTCTGCATATGTAATCAAACCGGCTGTAGCTCTATGCATTGATTATCAATCGTGACTATACAACTAGGTTTATGAATCGAAGGGAGGCGTTATATTCCTTTCCACTGTAGCCACCAACAACCTTGAGTTGATGCTTAGTCTCCCCTTGCCATGTGGTAAAGGTTGGGCTTCAGCCTGTCTGTCAACCATGAGGCTAGATGTTGGCTCACAGCCACTCAAACTGAGCTGCTGATTGGGCCTCTTGTCACTCAGCAGAGGGGTAAACACCAGCTCGCTGTCATGATTATCACCTCAATCCTGGATTTGGACTAGCTGGAGATTTTTACTATCATGTGCAACTGTGCTGTGAAGGAAGAGACAATTGGGTATGTATTTCTTGAAAGATGAAGCTTAGCAACACTGCTGCACTGAATTCCTACAACAATCGTGACTATGTTTATTTCCTAAAATGCTGTATGACATTTGCTGTTATGCAAGCTGAAGCATGCTTTGAACGGCATTGTGGAGATGGCTTTTATAAGATTAAGAGGTCATGCACTAGATTGCCCACTCCACCAGAATTGTACCAAATGTGTAATATAATACAAATACTTTTAACTTGATTTGTTAAAATTATCCTTCTACATTGAAAGATTGTGGTTTTATGTGTATATTAAGTGGATCTTTTGTGACCTGCAAAACACTCTCCCTTTCCCTAAAAGTACTTAAATAAATACTACAGTAAATACTTCTCATTTTAAGTCGGCCATGAGACATTCAGCAAGTGATAATGATGTAAGACTGTGATTCTAAACCTTTTTCATATCAAGGACCCTAATTTAGTCCACATTAGAGCCACAGACCCCCATTTGATGAGATTTTGTCTCTTGGATCCAAATCTGAGAATATTTTTATTGTTCGGTATGATTTTGTCCAGAATTCCATGACTGTCTGTATTGTAGGTAGAGAGATAACAGAGAAACTATGATCAAAATAGTCATTCCTTTACATTCTCTAATTGTGTTAACTTCTTGTAAATTAAATAATGGTGAAGTTGAATAATTTGTCAATTTGCTGGGGACCCCCTGGAACCCCCTCAAGGACCACTGGTGGTCCCTGGACCCCACGTTGAGAACCACTGATGTAAGAGATATCACCTCTCTAACAGAACAGCAGCTCTATCTTTGTGAAGAGACCAGCGTCATTAGATGTTCAGGGAATTGTATACAAGTTGGTGTACGCCTCAGCAAGTTTCTGAGAAAAGAAGAGAGCTGTACCGCTGAATTTCCCCTGCAAAACCCTTTTCTCTATTTTCATAAAGCATCATGACTAACTGCTAACTGTGCTCCCAAGGTGTGGAGAGGGGCGTAAATCCACCTGACAGACATGAATGATGCATTGTGAACACAACAGATATGATATGGATAGAGACAGATGGAGCTTGATACTTCAGAGTTACAGCACATTTAGAGGCCAGCTTCACAGATCAATACAGCACTGGCAATCTGAAGGGCTGCAGGTTGGAGATTTACACCTTCAACACTCTGGCTTGTAAGTTTCTGCTGTTTTAGAGTACAGTATGTCCAGATACCAATAATTATCTGGTCAGTCTTATCAGATTTGGTAGAATTCAAGATTTGTTATTATGCTAAAATCAGGAATGAGCCATATGACACCACTGTGTATGAATTAGCTCCTTGTGAATTCCATTGTAATTATGTATTGACTAGAAACATAGTAATAATGTACAGTTGTAAAGTAACTTATAGTGTTAAATAAGTGCAGTCGATTTTACGCCTCTTTCTGAGAAAATGTCTTACCAGGCAGCAGAGCTACTTGGCATTTCTGCTGAGGAGTGACTGAAATTATTATGTAACAAACTGTTGTTGCAACAGTGGTTGCATTGCTAAGGGCTTGGCTGAGGGAAACCCAGTGTGTTGTGGAGACTGGGACCTGAAATATTTGACATTTTTATAAAGAAGATGCAGATTTTCGATGCAGACTTCAAAAGCCTTGCATTCATACATTTCTGCAGAACTATAGGTCCCTCCATGCTGTCCAAACCAGTGCTTGTGCTGTAATTACCGTGCTTATGCTACTAAATCATTCTGTGCTTTCACATTTCTTTTATTTCATTACACCATGTCTGGCCATGTAAAGCAAAACTCCCATTTTTTCCTTTTCTCCCCAGTGGCCACAGCACTTTTCACCCTAAGTGTCATCTCCTTTCATTAATCTTATACCCACTAATAGCTCTCCATGGACCTTGGCTTGTCTTTTATACCGCTAGTAATGGATCCTGACTGTCTTGCACAGTTTTTGCCCAAACTTTAGCACGCTGTAAACCATCTCATTACTTTGTCAAACCACACAAACACTGTGGCTTAGCCTATATATTCCACAGCACAAACATAATAGCGCTTTTCTTCCATAAAATACGAGCTTCAGTTTATCCAGACTTGTCTCTTTCTCCTCTCTGTACTATCCCTCATGACTCTATTAACCACCCTGCTCTGCTTTAGTAATATTGTAATACCCCCTTACAACAGAGAATGCCATTTGTGGGTTTTGTTTATGTTTTATGTTCCTATTTTACTTTAAGTATACCCGATAATCAATCACCCTACTACTTTCCATGTTATAGCTTTTCAATTCTACTGTGGATAATGTTTTTACTGCTCTTGGATAAAATATCCCACATCAATAATAATATAAAAACATGGTGTGAGTATGTGCAATGCATACACAAACCCCTTTTGTGTCTTTATTTGACTTCTGGGGCTTGATTCCTTGGAACAAAGAGGAGGACGCTGGAATATGCATTATATTGCTGTTTTTACTGTCTCATCTTTCCTGCTCATCAGCTAGAAGAGGCGATTGTGCTACTGTAAAAAATCTCTAGCCTAGAGAGTATCGGTTGCCAGTTTCAGCATGCAGTCTAATCCTCCCCCTCAGAAAATAGCCTAACCGTGTTCTTATTTATACTCTCATTGCAGGTACGCCTAGTCATTAATGAGAAGGGGCTAATCTGCGAGGAGAGGGACGTGAGCTTGCCGCTGCAGGAGCACAAGGAGCCCTGGTTCATGAGGTTGAACCTGGGCGAGGAGGTGCCCGTCTTCATCCATGGAGACACCATCGTCAGCGACTACAACCAGATCATAGAATACCTAGAGAAAAACTTTGTGGGAGGTACAGTAATAATGCTGTTGACGTCTTTTCTCTCTTTTCTCTCATACGTAAGTGTGACCACTTTATAAAAGCATGAGTGAAAGGATGGACGGACTGCGAAAGAGAAAGTCAGGCTGCAATTGTCGAGTCTGCAAGGCTGAAGTGCACAAACACTTAGCTGCAAAGACCAGTGGAGGCCATTGAAGGCCATCTGCTGTCATTGTACAGTGTGTGTCAGTGTGTGCTGTACTGTGAAACTCTGTAAGTTGTCGGTGTGTCTTTGCACCAACATCGCCAAGACAAACTCCTGTTCATTCATTATACTTGGCGATTAGATTAGATTAGATGAAACTTTAATGATCCCGTGGGGAAACTGGGTCATTGCAGCAGCGCAGAATAGGATATAAATACGAACAGAAGAAATACTGAAATACTGAATTGAAGTAATTATGACAAAAGAGCATACTGGGGATAATCCAACAAATAAATAAAGATATAGCACCTTCATTGACCATTTTACAGGTTAGAAACAGATGCCTTGACAGATTTAAAGCATAGAAGCAATATTTACCACCAGCTATTCACATTGTCAGCTGTACAGATGGAAGAACATATGTACAAACATGTGTCCAGGTAAAGTGATTTAGATTCAGGTCGAACAGCCAGAAACGTGACGCTGTGCCTCAGCATAAGCAAACATGTTAAGATGCCTATACTACAGAGCATTGGGTCTTGGCAGCGTAATTGAATCCTGATCCTGTGAGCTGTATGTATTGTGCTATATCTGTGGGTGACATGTCCTATAGAATCATTAGCGGAGACATTATGGCATCATGTAATGTCCTGGGAGGCTGGATCCAGGAAATGCCTGAGGGATGCTGAGAATCGGCCAATGGATGGAGAACTTCCTCTTAGTTTAGTTTGTGCTCACTCATCCGAAGCAGAGACGCTTGATGCTTCAGCTGACTCCTGATTTCAGCAGCAGAAGACACGGTCCACTGGTTGCTCAATAGTAATCAGATATAGGGCAGACAATTGACAGTGGTGTTTGATGTCTATTTCTCACTCAAACCCATTCATTTTAGCTATGTGATACTGTGCTGTGTACAGGTAATTGCATTAGTTTGTTTTGGAATAAATGAATATGGACTTGTATTCAAATCCAGACCTGAATATGCAGCAATAATATCATCCAGCATTCTTGAAAAAGTAATTCACTAGTGAGGTTAAGATTTGCATGTTTTCTCTCTTTATTGTCATATGAATCCACCATATGCTGCTTTTAAAACCAGACCTCAAGCTTGACATGCTTTTAGCCACAAGTCAATCTGGGGGATAAGATTTACAGACATGCTTTTTCTCTGTGTTTAAATCCCTAATGAATCCTGGCAGTGTGAGCTGCAGCTGGCCTGGAAAGTGCAGATGTCTCAGCAAAGAGATTCTTACTCCAGTACAGAGGAGCCCAGCTCAGGCTACTTTACCCTGTTGTTGAGAAGCAGTGGAGGGCTGTGAGAAAGCCCTCGCTTCTAATGGGTAATCAGAAAACTGGCTCTGAGGAATTTTTGCCTCATGTGATTTGTTTGTTCTTTTTCTATCAGAGTTGAATTCTTGGACTGCTGCGTGACTTTGCACTAGAGCCGGCAGAGAATAATGAAACGATCAGTGGCTCTGTCACTCTTGTATTGTATTTGTGCCACATTCACTCTGAGTGAGCATGGCTGTCTGCAAGAGTCAGACCATAGCGTTGGCTTGTTCTTTGGACTATACAGTGCAGGTTGGAGTGGGCCCTCGGGTGCTGAGGTAGTGATCTAACACATGCGCCCCAGCGCTGCAGCAGGCCACCTAGAGGACCACTCCTGGCATGCCCAGGTCGGCCTGCTGGTCCCGGGACTGATTACTCAGCTTCCTGGAGCTCTGCCAGGTGCAGCTCCACCCTCCGCAAACCTCCACATTGGCCCGGCATTGAACATCCTTCAAGCAGCCAACTGACTATCGCTCTTTTGTCAGCGACGCCGTCCCTCTACTTGGCTCAGCTGTGACCCGGCCCGCTGGGCCCTGGACGAAGATAACAGCTCTCTTTGTCGTGTTATCCACTCGCCTTTCTCTTTCTAAACTCCGATTCTGGGCAGCGGGTCACTGTGGCGAGTGTTGACCTTCCCTTTCAGTGTCGCTGTCAGCCATGCAGCATGCTTTAACCTAGCCTGCTTGTTGAGTTGTAACACACACGCAGACGAGGACGGCAAGATATAAAAGCTTGTTTGCTCCGTCAGTAATAACACTTTTTAACCTGGGTCACAGCAGATAAATAGAATAGAACAGGCCAATGGGGGTTTGGTGCAATGGGCCCAGAATGCAGCCTAATTAATGCGTGTATTTAATGAAATTATTGTCTTATATTACTGTGTATGTTGTGTTTTTGCTCATCTGGATGTCTATCATCTTTTTAATGCAAACAAATTTCCTCTCTGTTGATAATAAGGTTTACCTGTATCTGTACCTAAACTTTTTTTTTTTATCTTGGCTTTCCTCGCTCCATACAGATTCTCAGGAGCTTGTTGTGGTTGAGGAGTTTCCTTTCAGATAGACTCAGTGTTTTTTTCTTTTTAAGATGCCAGGCTTTGTGATATGTGACCAGTGGTGTGTTACAGAGAGGGGGAGGGGGTGTGTGTGATCTGTTACTAAGTTACCATTCTGTGTGCCTATCTGATGGCTGAAGCACGGAGCATTGTGTTATTTTTGGAGTTGTGTAGCGGCAAGCTTGATGAAGGTTGCTTAGGAACCTCAGGTGTTCTGTGAAGTTATGAAGCACTTACAAATATATAGCCAGAGAATGTCAGTGTGTGTGCAACTGTGCTCTACGTTTTCATTTTTGGTTACACTTTTTCTTTAATCAATGTATTATTATTTGTCTGTGTGTTTGCCTTCAGGGGAAAATGCTATTAATGGGTGCTAAAGTACTTAAAAAGTGCTTTGTATGTTTTTTTACCTGGGTGTCTTGCCTTCAGAAACGGTGGCCCAGCTGATTCCCGATGCAGGCTCGCCTCTCCACGAGCGCGTGCAGCAGTACCGTCAGCTGCTGGACGGCCTGCCCATGGACGCTTACACACACGGCTGTATCCTCCATCCAGAACTCACCACTGACTCCATGATCCCAAAGTACGCCACCGCAGAAATACGTAGTAAGTGGAGCCAGTTCACCGTACTGTGTGGGCATGATTGTTCAGCATTCTGCACGAGTTGCATGAAGAATAGTGTGGATATTGTGTGATGAATTAACACTTTACTTTGTGTTATTAATTCAGCCTGAAATTTCTCTCCCTGGAGTGCTGTTCAGTGATGTTTATAACTGGGATTTGCTCCAAATGAATTAGAGATTGGTCCTCTCTAATCAATCAGAGAATCCTGGTCATTGAATAGTATAAAATCTTTCTTTGTCCATGATAGTTTGCCCTGTTCAACCCATTGTTCCTATAAAGACCTATAAAATATAAAATTGTGAATAGATGCATATAGGTCTACAGGTACTTGTGGAGAGTTAACAGTTAACCCACTAATGATATTACCAGTCTCTCTTTATGCCCGTTAGCATTACAAAGTTATTAATTCTTTCCAATTACAGTAACACTCTGTTGGCAACAGAGACACCTAAATATGCCAAATCAACATGGATATCATCATGACAGGCTAACAAAAATACAAAGCTGATGTTTAGATTTGGTTGACTGATAAAAATGTGTGGTTTGGACGGGAATCTATGAGTCTGTACCTCACTAGTGTGTTATTTCCTACAGTAGTTATTTCTTTATTCCTCCTGTGTATTTAAATGGTTTGGTTTGTAATTTCAATTAATTTGAGTGTTTTGGTGGGAACAAAAAGAAAGAAGGCACCATGACTGCATAATTATTCATCTTTCTCACAGTTTCCAAATCCCTACTTTTATGTACACAACCTGATTAACATATTGTGTAATTTGATGCTATTCAATACCAAAAACCCTTAACGCAGCACCTCACAGTGATGCCAGGTAATCAGCTCCATGGCCCAACAGCAGATATTAAGCTTCTCAGTCTGAACTGCTCTGCTCCCTCCATCAGGTAATGGGTTCGCCCTGTAAATCAAAGCAAAGGGCTCGACTGGCCAAAATTCTGCAGCAGAATTAATTATCCAGGGAACCCATGGTCAGTCTGTGTAATATCTATTAAATCAACCTGATGGCTTATTTAATCGGAGGGATGCACCAGTGATGTTTATGTGTAATTAGATCCACTAATGTTTTTTATGTAAAATCATTATTGAGTATTATCAGTATTTTTAAGAGGTTTCGAAGATTGTATTAACCCTAAAACACTTAACACTGGGTCCATTTTGTGGTTTTGTGGTGTTTTCTTATTGCTGTATCTAACTGGCCAAACTCAACAACTTTCCCAGCATTCTGGGAAATGTAGGAAATCACTAACTGAAGCAGAAGTAGAGGAGGCAGGTTGAGGAAAAGTGGGCTCACCAAAAAAGTAAATTGCAACACTTCATCATAAAATAACTCCTGGAATGCATTGAACATTACAAATTGATGATATGTAACAGTGTAAGAGACTGGAATTTTCCTGGGTTTATGGGCTTGATGTGGTAACCATAGCTACCACAGTTGACAAAATGAGTGTCTCCCTCTGCCCTCAAGGGGGTGTGGAAGAACATAGATGAGAATAAGCTCTCTGAATAGTCGGATATCTGCCTCTCCTTGGAGGATTGTGCACATTGGTCCCTGGAGTGCCTGTCCTGTGAAAAATACAGGGACACTGCACTTAGAAAACCAACCGGAAAGCCATTAAGTGTCTACAATAATAATATCTACAATGTGTGACAGCATATGATACTTGTAACTACATTTAATGCTGTCTGTTGCGTTCATGTACAATATTAACCTCCATATTGCCAATCTCCTTGTTATACAGGTTATACAAGCTTTTGTGGATTTTACAGAGTGGAAAAGTACCATTAATCACAAGATTCTCCCTAAAGTACATTGGATTAGAAAACTACAATCAAAGTGTTCAAGTATCCGTTTTATCAAACTGATTCTAGATTAAGACATTATGAGACTGAAGTGTGTGTGTGTGTGTGTGTGTGTTCAGGACACCTGGCCAATGCTGCGTCAGAGCTGATGAAGCTGGACCATGAGGAGCCCCAGTTGACAGAACCATACCTCTCCAAGCAGAAGAAGCTTATGGTGAGTTGAAAGAAAATACAGCATATATTATATCCTCATTATATTATAATTCTGTGTGTCTGGGCGAGGCAGCAATTTGTAGGAGCAGAGACCTGTAACAAAGGACTTGTTATTGTGAAGGCTCAATTGGCTCATTTACTTCCTGGAGCTGATTATATTTTGTGATGGACGACTACAGAGTTAGACTTGTCCCTAAACGCTGACCCTGGGTCAGATATTGTTTCATTTTACTAATTGTTACGGTTAGTCTTGGACCAGGCAATCTAATCCCAGGTCTGTGGCTAAGAGAAATGTCATCCTCAAAAGCCTGCAGCATTTCCCTCTCATAACGCCACTTAAGAGCTAAAAAGGGAAAGTACTATACTGTGCATATACTAGATCACTGTATCTTTGCCCTGAATATAGTTCATATTCAAATCCTACTCTTTTTCTCAGCATGGAGAAAAGATCCTACTGTACTAATGCATATTGTTATGCCATTAATGAGCTTTGCTTCACAAGAATTAAAAGATGTGACACAGGATACTGAACAGATAGCACTTGGAGTTACCTCACAGCACCTTGTAATACTGTGGCTACTTTATAATGAAAACATTGTGTGGTTTAACACTATATTATGTATTGTGAATAGGAATCTATGAGCCAGGGATGAGTGTGTACCCTGCTAGCATGTTTCTGTTTTTTTCCCTTTTTGTCCTGCTTGGCTGCACCTTGCTGCATGTTAAGATACTACTCTGCAGCTCAGTCTTTTTTTTTTTACCATGTTTTATTGTAATGCACTATGGATTATGCAAAGTACTTCATGTGCTGGAAGTCATAAATGTTTTGTATTAACTGACATTTTATCAGTGAGATGACATGTCAGCTGTCATTTCTCTAATGTAGCTGTTTCCTTGCAACAGTTTTGGTTGGCCAGGCATTTGAAGCAAATGTAGTTTGCGTTTAACACCATTATTTTAACATAGAATGATATGAAAATAATATATCAAACTATGCATGGGTGCTGGTTTTGCTTTTGAGATGCAAGTTTTGTGTCGACAGGCAAAAATCTTGGACCATGATAATGTGAACTACCTGAAGAAAATTCTGGGAGAGTTAGCCATGGTTCTAGATCAAGTGGAGGCCGAACTGGAGAAGAGGAAACTGGAGTATCAAGGTATGCACCAATGGCCATTGTACCTTTTCATTACATTTTACACGCTAACGATTATGTTTTTTAAATCATCATGGCACCATCATGGAAGCATGTTTCATATATTTCAGACCCGGCCCATGTTACGGTATAGTGTTTTCTTTTTCTCTCGCCAGGTCAAAAATGTGAGTTGTGGCTATGTGGACCTGAATTTACACTAGCTGATATCTGCCTCGGAGCCTTGTTGCACAGGCTCAAGTTCTTGGGACTTTCTAAGAAATACTGGGAGGACGGCAGCCGACCCAACCTGCAGTCCTTTTTTGTGCGTGTGCAAAAACGCTACGCTTTCCGCAAGGTCTTGGGCGACATCCACACGACCCTGCTGTCAGCGGTTCTACCCAACGCATTCCGGATGGTAAAAAAGAAGCCGCCGTCCTTCTTCGGGGCCTCTTTTCTCATGGGCTCCCTCGGGGGGATGGGGTACTTTGCCTATTGGTTTTTAAAAAAGAAATACATGTAGTGAATGCCCTCTTGTTGTGTTCAATGTCTGTGTAATTTGTGTGATGTTTCAACTTTTTCTGTAATGTTTTATGACTGCAGGAAAACATATGAATCTATATAGAGAACACTATTACTTACCTGGGTGAACAAAGAATATTAAGAACATTCCATAACAAGGAATTCTTGACAGCACATTTTCTGGTAATCAATGCCTTCATCTAGTTTAATTTCGGGCAACATACAGGTCTTGTGTCTAAGGCCTGGAAGTCCTCATTTAGCTTTTGTTGGAGGCGTGCATCAGGTCCAGTTATACTGAAAATCTCAACCTAATGGTCTTCACACATAATGTAGAAGACCCAGACAAAATGTTATGAGGTTGCAACACCATACACAGTAACACCAACAGGGGTTAATTGACCTTTGCATGTCACTATACGGTTGAATTATAGTCATTATTCATACTATTGGCGTTCACCTATTGCTCTTCACTCCTTCATTGGCCTGGGGGTTTTCGCTGTAAAAACCCCAGGAGATTCTACATGACAAAATACTTTCTGATAATCGCTGCGCTGCCAGAAACTGCCAGATGAGATGAAGGATGGAGGCAAACGTTCACTAACTGTGCACCCAAAACACAGTGACACACACACGCACACACACGCGCGCTCACAGTGACAGGTCATTTAGAGCACTGTAAATTACACAGCACACAGTAAACGCAGCACACAGTGCTGCATGGACTCATTGTCACTCTATCTGTCGCCGACCAGGAATTCAGATGTTATTGAGGCAACCGGAGCTCGGGTGTTTGAAACGTTACACTTGGCAGAACTGGTAGTAATATTGTAAATTCTGCATCTATGGCACAGCAGTGTTGTGATAGGTCCAGAATGTATTGCATTGCATGGGGTCTTATTGTGTGAGCGTTTCGTGATGGGTGGACACGGAGGATTTTGTGTCACCCGGAGGCAGAATTTATGATGAGAAGTCACTACCGAACATGAAACCACAAACGTCTAAATGTTAAGTTTCTCAATGTAACCTTTGAAGCACCTGCACTGTACAGTCAGTATGTTGGAGGTGGTCAGGGGGTCGAGCCGTTCATCCCTCAGCAATACTGAGCAAGGAACCACTGGATTTTGACTGCTGTTTGTCCCCGACTCCTGACAGACGCAAGATTGTTTTTACAGAAGATATTTATAATTACACATTGTTCCATTTATTTTACCACACTGAATTTTTAATGAGCTTAAAGGTGAAACGAGAAGAAAAGCTGACTCATCTGAAGGCGAAAGGGAGCATGACGAGGATAAAGCCTTTCCCCCGGCTAACCTTGCCAGTCCACTGGCTCGGTCTTGTTGTTTGTTGATGTAGTGTACTTTTCTTGCTTCACACTCTATTTATCCTTTATGGGAGCCATTCTGCTTTAGTCATACCTCCAGGATTTAACTTTAACATGTTATAATGCAGCTCCAGAAGCTCAATAGGTTTTAACTCATAATGTGAAGTATTGGTTGGAGTTGTAAGCTTCTTTTGTCTCTGGTTTTATGACTGGTTGTACAGACATTCTTACTGTTTACTGTAAAGAAACTAAACCTCTTATGGGAACTCTGACTCAAGCCGCTCAGCTTGAAGGACCTACAGTACAGTGTTTCTTTCTGTCTGCACATACACAGCCCAAACACTTAAGGCTAACATACACCTATATTGAATTTGAACAGGGTTTACATTCTGTGATTAAAGGGGTTTATTGTTCAGCTGAAACCAAGCCTTGGATCATGAACAAGATGGTTTACATGAACTTGAGTTTTTAAACAGGAGGCCAATATCTGCGGCAGGATGCTCCGTGTTTTCTATTGCCACAGAAGACTCTCTGCAGACGGTTCAGTAGCCCGCTGCTGGTGTGGCAGAGAATGTTTAACCAAAGACGATGATCAATACTCCTTTAATAGCAGCGTCTCTTAGCTGTGTAATATCTGATAATTCACTCTCACTGATTCTCACTAAGAAAAGTCCTCTAGAAGTTTAGAAGCTGTAGTTTTATGTTTTATATGGAGAGTGCAGTAGAGCCACATAGGTTTACCGGTTTGGAATCAATCCTTTATACGGTGTGCTTGAACAGAAGTAATGTGCATTAAAGGAAAGAGGAACATAATCTGATTCCAAACTATTCTTGCATGAGAGCAGCAGTGATGTAAACGGCACAAATGAGAAGATTTAAAATAATTTGCTGAATTTGTCAAGATTGGAAGTGAGCAAGCGGATACCTAGTGTACAGTACTATTTCCTGTTCCGATTTAGCCATAGGATTAGCCGAAGTATGTGTCAACATTATTCTCAGTCTTTTTCTTTCTGTTGACTTTCGGGCCGACAAACTTTCACTTATTTTGTAAAGTGACAAACAGCAGATGACACTGGGGGGGGGAAATGTTAAGGAAAAATGGAAATATCTCACTTCATGTGAACGCTTGTATATTTTGATTATTGCAAGCACCCTTGTTACAATGACTTCACTGCTTCTTCTGACCTAACCATGACACCTGAGGATTGGATCTGTAAGTCGTGGATCACACAAAGAATTCAAGTTGAGAAATCCTAGTTGTTATTTGTGGCCATTATATTTCACAATAGTATTTTTTTATTTTTTACTTTTTATTTTTTATATTTATATATATGCATTTATTTATGGTGCTTTTTATGATGTTTGTTCATAAGCCTTAATTTATTCAGTTGCCATCAATGACAAATAAATGATGAAAATGGAATATTCAGATCCCAACAGTTTTTCTTTTGCCAAAACCACTGTGCTCCTGTAGACCTTGTAGTTTGACAAATCTCATGAAAATACAAATGAAACAGTTTAAGAAAGGTTTCAGTAAGTTCTTATTTACTCCTGACATTACAACTAACATCTTTTCCATAATGTATTCCCTAACTTAAGTAAGTTTTGTCAATCTAAAAAAAGACAAACATTCCCCATCGAAACTATTTTAATAGGATTATTCTCTTGCACCAAAAAGAAAACAATACATACTCTAATGTAAACCCATGTAGGGCTAGCCTACTACTAGAGCAATAATATATGGCACATGTTAAAATGATCTTTATCATATCAGTTCATCTTTATCAAGCTTATCCTGTCAACATACATTACAGGTAGTGTTGGTAAAAACTTACTCCGGACACAGTCACCAGTTCAGTGGAATTATTGGATAATGACCCAAAACCATGTACCATCAAAAATGGAACGATCCTCAAAATCCTGCAGGACTGCAAAATCTGTCTGAAATGTAGGTCTACTGCAGTTACAGTATCTGAATTTGTTCTGAATGTAGCTTTGCATTAAAAATATTGAACTGCAGTGGTCTGCCAAAGTAGGTTAATACAAGTCATCAGTGCTATACAACTGCAGCTGTAAACAATCTCAAGTGTTCCAATTCAGACATCTAAAAATAGGGATTATTTAATATCACCCATTTACATTTAAACGAATCAAGCATTATATGGCAACAAACAATGAAACGAACGATGCTGTAGCGTGAGAACCGGGGCGGCCGGAGGTGAGAGGCTGAAGCCAGACAGCAGTGCAATGCTTTGCTTTTATCTCAGATTACCCAGAGTCATTTTGGGAACAGCAGCTGCCAACCACCATGCAGGGACCGCAAGCCAATCCCCCCTGTACAAAATGACCTTTCTGTACGGAAGGAAAAACTTAAAATAGCGTGGTGGTCAACTTGGACCCAGAGAGGCAGAAACATCCAACTTTAGTGTTGTTGTTTTGAGGATGGCATTAACATTGGCAATAACGCTGAGTGAGAGAGAACGTATGGTTGCATCTTAGGCGCGTTGTTTCTGTTCTTTTGGCTGGCGCTGCGGGGGAAGTCCGGGTGACAGTGGCTTTAGATACCACACCCGATACGTCAGGTACCACCCCAACAGTCCGCACAAGGTCCCCAGCAGCTTGTGAGACGGGTCATGGAAGTACACAGAGGTACAGGCAAACATCCATACCCAGATGACCACTATCATATTCAGGGCCACGTACAGCAGGTTGAGCACGGCCCTCGGCAGCGCAGACAGGCCGGCTGTCTTCAGGAAGGCCATGGGGGCCGTTTCCTCTACGATGAAGAGGGCGGAGTAGGCCAGAATGAAGGAGTGTCCTGAGATGTCGTAGCCGTGCCAGTGGAAGCCGGCCCTCCTGCAGCTGGCTTTGGACGTGAACTCCTCGTTGATCACCTCCATGGCGTTGCTGTCGAAGCACGAGCCGGTGGCATCTTCAATGTAGAAGAAGGTCTCGGTGCACACGTACCAGATGGCTGTTGCCACCACCAGAGACAGCAGCCGCCGGCAGAGGAAGGACACACTCCGGTTGAAGGAGGAGTTGGAGAGCAGGAGGAAGGGGGTCAGCAGCAGCAAGGTCCAGCCCCAGGACACTTTGACAAAATACCTGAGAATATGGGTTACAGGTTTACAGTCAGCTACTCATTCAGGACTTAATCATGTCTCCACATTCATGAACATGCACTCATATGACCTGACACACATTTGACAGCAGCAAGCAGCTTACGTTGACTTGGCTAGCTCAATAATGCTACCTTTGACCCATTTAATTTCAACTGACAAACATTGCTAAATGCATTACAACACAGCCAGGAAATCATGCTGAATTCCTGAAGGTCGTTTCAGGGCAACATAGCAACGGTCATCACCAAGTCATCCGACAGTTTAACTAACGTTAACGTTAACTGACGTTAGCTACACTAACCTTAGCTAACATCCCAACACACTTCACTTACATATTCAGGGCATTTTTGCTGCTGCTGAAATACGTCTCGGGGACGAGCTGCAACTCTTTGAGGATTGATCCCACGAATGAAATAACCAAGAAGACCCAAGGGAAGTTCAGTCGGACAGCCGATATCCTCCAAAGTGACACAAACTTGTCCACAATGACATCCACTGCTGCCATGTTGACAATGCGGACGGTAGGAGAAGAGCGACTGAGCTCTGACGTCACCGCGGGTTAACCAATGAGGCGTTTCGCCGGTATTTGTCATTCCTCCCCACAGAACAGAACAGCATAGAATATAATAGAATAGAATAGAATAGAATAGAATAGAGCATAACAGAATAGAATAGAATGTGTAACACTTAGTTCATGTATGTTTCGATATTTGGGTTATTTATAATTATTTATTATTTATAAATAATTTTTTGGTTTTTGAGTGATAGCTTTACACCTTGGGGTTTTATGCTTGTCTGTAAAATAGAATCTCCATGCTGTTTCTGCTTTTGTGCATTTGTTATTTCAATCAACTTTATTTTAATAACAAGCACAACCAGATCTCCAGTCTAGGCATGCAGATGTTATGTGCAGAAACTCCTACTCCCCTATAGGTGGAAGGCTAGTCTAACATGGGCAGAGCAAAATGTGCACCTACAGTGAGCCTGGTATAGACCTGCATGTGACTGAAAGAAGGCTAGAAGAATGAAGAATGGGATTGTTGTCAAACAGGTCTGCAGCATTCAACTGTAGACAGTGTGACACAGTTCAAAATGTTGGCAAATAAGACTCTTGTGGCAAATTCAGGGAAAGTTTGCGTGGGAAACAATTTTAATTCATTATTCATCACAAATTACTGTATACCTGCTTGAAATGACAAAGCCCCAAAGCAAAAAATCATAATTTCAAGATGTGCTAGGATGTTTGTGTCCATAATCACACAATCACATTTCCCTACACCCAAGCAAAAAGTCATAGCTCTTAGTAATGAAGAGTGTAATCACCAATTAATTTCAAATCTGTCTTATTTCAAATCAGATCTGTAATTTAATGACTGCCTTATTATAGTTGCTATGACAGATTACCGTTTTTACGAGATTATTGCCCTATACTGAGAATAATATCTTATTAAGAGAGACTGAGAGAGAGAGACTTAACTAGACAGACAGACAGACAGACCTGGGTTTGCCTTCCTCTTTTGTGACTTGAGATGCGCCCATTCCTTTCTTGCTCTGGGTCATGTTTGCTCAGACGGAGCCTTGTAGTGTGGCATTTGGATGTAAGTCAGGGGGTCGAGGTGTCGGGTTTCATGCAAGCCAACTATCAGAAACAAAATGCAGACAAACATTCATACAGTATCCGCCCACTGGCTATGCCACTAACACTGAAGTTAATATGTAATGGTGATGGTGACAAAGTTGGTGGTGATGAGAGTAATGATGATGACAGAGTTGAGTCCGGCTGTTGCTGAGTTATTATGATTGTTTATACTTCTTTACAACACTGGGGGAAAAGTGTATGATGGATAAATCTCCCCTTTGCATCTGAATTTAACTTCTCTCATGCAGCCTGAAGGTTTGTCCTTGATGCACTTGGCAAGCAAGCCTCTCCTAGAAATCCAATTTTCCAGACACGCCTGTTGATCGTTCCTGAAATCTCCATCTCAAGCACCGATGCCAGACTACACACTCCTGCAGGAGGCAAAATGTGTTTAAATTAAATGGTTTCAGATTACGGTTTACACATCACACCAAAGGAATTGGTTAAAAAGAGTTTGGACTTTAAAAACGGTTCCAATCTAGCGTCTGTTGCTGCAAGGCTGCAGAAAATACATTACAGAGACATCCAGAATGAATGCTCAAAGTATTGTGAACATGCTAAATGCAAACAAATCTATTGGAGCGACCCTCTTCTGGTTTCTGCAGTATGAAAATCTCAAGCAAATATGAGAGAGGGGATGAAACATTAGAAGCTTTCCTGCAGACAACTTGGCTGCTTGATCAAGAGGCCCAGGCTTTGTGGAAAATGTCGACGTGAATTATTAAACCAAACTCTTCTGACTTGGTGCTGGAACAATTCCAACTCCGGGGAGATACTTCTTCTTGGCCATGCTGTTTTACTGTCCACCTGCATACTAATGTGAAACTGCAAAAGAAAAATGCCTGTTGTATTATTTTTTCCTTCAATGATTAACTAGGCAGAACATTTGATTCACATGAAGTCTGATACTTACATGGATTACATAATCCTATTACAAAAGTTGTTCCAGGCTATGATTTGAGGGAGCACAAATTACTGAATGAATTCACCTTGTTTACAACAGTTTTTATGGGAAAACATAAGAGAAAACTACAATTTACCTGCACCCATCTCCCTCATTAGATGTGGATAAATTTCCCTCTGATTCTTGAGAAAATTTGTTTTAGCCACATCAGCTGACTCAGATTGTTTAACACTAAGCCTTTGCAAAGTCATTGGCGTTTGATTCAAGGGGCTGTAATTCAGCTGAGTGCCGGTGTTAAAGGAGTGCAGTTTTGTACTAGATTATATTAGAAAGGGCCAAAGTCTTTCCCTGTGAAAGGCACCAGCTGCTGTGCCGTTACTCAGACAGAGCTGAAAGGCCTGGCTGACAATTGAAAAGCTGTGTCTTGGGGACCTCAAATACAGTTGGTCCATGGTTTATTTTCTGTTCCCTCTCGGGTAAATAAGGGAGGCTGGCGAGCGCGAAGAGGTTTCTGTGTGTTCGGCTCTCCTCCGCACCTTTCAGACACGACAAGGTCACTGTGTGCTTTTGTATGCAGGGGCCCGGCAGCCCAGCGTCTCGGTCCAGACAGATGATGTCATGCTGCAGGGGGTGTGGGATGGTCTCTGGGAAAATCCTCTGGTCTGGTCCAGTCTGAGGTCCCTCTTCTCCCAGGTTTGACCCATTTCAGACTTTCCTGAAGACAGTTTTCCTGATCAGATTTACTGGATGGTTCAGCCGTTCACTGCAGAGATCCAACATAAATCACAACTGTTACTGCCTGGAGTTACTCAGTGTGATTCAGACTAACTAACAGACTATCCAATCATATCCTATTGCTTATAGTCTTTCCAATAACTACATAGAATGGGAATTTAAATGATGGCACCTGTTCTGATTGTGTGTATTTGGGGGAAAGAAACTAAAATTGTGAAGTATAAACCATGAAGATAAATCATCAGCCCTTTCACACTTTCATTATCGTATATATTTGTCTCAGAACTTGATCATGACTTATGCATGCTGTGATGACTTTATTCAAAACCAGAGTGTCATGTGACCAGATGGTCCACAAGCTAAAGCAGACATACTGTACTCTTCTAAGTGGATGAACACTTGGTTGAAAGTTTATGCCAGAGAGCACTTTTCATTCCTTTTGAGTCCAGTAAATTCTGTATGGAGCGGCCTCATTGCCACTCCCTCTCTGTGTCGCTGGGAAGGGACTCTGAGTAAATTTGTTTCCAGGCTGCCAAAACATAGGTTGGACCATGCTGACATGAGGAGCGGCTCCATACGTGACAGTGGCAGAGGGGAGACTCTTGGATTTATTGAAAAAAAAGGTGTTACACCCCTGTTTTTATTTCTGACTGAGAGGGACGGCCGTACAGCTGTGCACCTCTTGACCTTTTCCTTTTCTTCAGATTTTAATAACATCAGCAGCAGTTTGACAAAATGGTCAGTTTTTAGAGACTTTGTAAGTGGGTACACATTGCTAATTTATAATACAGTCTATGTTTCATCCTTGACACTCAACAGTAGTCCTCATTCAAACATCTTGTCCTTGTTCCACTGTCTGTCAGTCTGTCTATACACCTTCAGGTTTGATGGATCTATTTTATATTGCTGCTCAACATTTCTCCCCTCTTTGATGTGCGATGATGGAATTATTAACTATGTGACAGAACTGACATGGATGTGCCCATTGCTAAATTTAAATGCTGGGTCTTACAAGGCTTCGTTGTCAGCAGGGTCAGCTTCGCTCATACTCATCCATCAAACCTGCACCAAAGAATTCCATTGATGTAACCCTAAAGATAACAGTTTGATTATATCAGGCTGGTGTAACCTGGTAAAAGTCCACAATGTGGATTTTCTGAGCAGTTTTATCTGAATGGTATATCTCAGTAGTATAAACTAAGTGTTCTGGCTGCTGATATAAATTCAAATTTGTATGCAAATGAAGTGTTTGCTTTTCACTTCATAACCAGCCATCCAACCAAGTTTTCCCTGCCTCTCAGCAGAGTAAAAGAATACACGGGGTCCTTTATAATAAAAAAGGTACAAAAATAAACAAAAAAGAAATCAAGAAGCGGTTTATGTTGATGACTGGTTGTGGACATTGAGATACTACTACAGACTAGTGGAAAAGCAAACTAGTCAAGCTCAAAGACCAACAACAAGATGTGACCTGGGGTTTTAAGTGAACCTTGCTGTTGACCCTGTGTGGCCAAAGGCCCACACAGCCTCTTTGATGGAGCGCTCCGTGCATTTTACACACCGAGTCACAAAGTCTGACAACACTCAACCAAGCCTGTGTCAAAGTATGCTGCAGGTCTTTGAAGGGTCGACTTCAGAAAGCTTACCTGAGCAGCCAGGTGATGTACGTAACTGGCCATGGTGGGACGCTGTGTGCATTCAGGTAAATAATCTTTTTCTGATACAGGAGAAACCAGGGAAGCACTAGCTGCATGCTGCTTTGGTGCAGACACCTTGAAATATGAAGCAGTTTGTGAGTGTGAATGGTGTTAACTAGTGTATCTGTGTTATATTGTATGTTGTCTGCTGTTGTGTATGATGTGCACTCTTTCCTGTACTGGCCTTGAAAATTGCATTCCCTCTCAACAATAAATCCTAGTATATCTTTCATCCAAGGCCATCATAATTGCAATACGTTACCACACTATACCACTTGTAAGCAATAGTTCTACATGTGAGAGCCCAACCCACTAGACCACTTAAAGACAGCTGGATTTTGCTGAGCTTTTAGACAGTAACCTCAAGTATCTCAAACTTCACCTTGATCTAGTTTATGGACCAAACCTCATGTGCACATCTGAGGTCTGTAGGCCAAAGGATACAAGCTTTGCAGAGCAGAATTAACACCTACAGTTTTTATGATAATAAGAACCACAGTGCAAGCTACTCAGGCTGTTCATTTTTGCATCTGATTCTTAAATATGTATTTTGATGACCATGGTATTTTGCTCACAATTCATTCTATTTCTACTATTACTTCCACCAACAGGAATTCCCTATACATAAATCATAAGGAGTTTATTCTATATTGAAACAGCTTCATGGTCTGGGATGGAAACTCTGCCATGAATCTGTGAAATTCTCCCCATAACAGCGATGTGCCAAAATGACTGTGGAGAATGTAAGTAAACAGTTAATTGGCATTTGGCCTGGCTCTTGATACGTTCATGTTCATGTCTGAGTCTGAATCAGCGCTCTTATTGTATTCTAGTGATAATTATTCTTGGTCTATAGACTGAGGTCCATAAACATCATCTTAGGAAATATGGCATGTCATCTACATTGGAGTTTTCAAAAAGACTGAATATAGTGTAGCTTTGTCTTTCAATTCAAGTCCAATCAATCATTTTCAAGCATCATTTGTTAATGGACGTCAGAAACAAAAAGTCAGCCAAGAATACTGTTCTACACATTTAAGCAAAACAGCAATAATAATAGGCTGAGAAAAGAGATTAAAAGAATGATTGGGTCAATTCATCTGAAATCTATCAAAGTCTGCTCTGTAACTAGGTTAAAACAATATGGACCAAGTTCCCTTTCCTCGTGCATAAAATGTGAGCGGGGGACTCACTGGAACGCCCGAGAGAAAGACTACATGTCATTCTTTACACAGACAATCCTTTTTGAGAGGCTCAGGCTGGACGGACCCTTCACAACGTTAAGATTCCTCACATAGGATTGTGCTATGCTGCCGGTCCGTGACATTTCCCATTCTCTCTCAGACATATTGCAGAACGTTGGGTGGCCGCTGGTTAGTTGCAAACCCATAATTTAGGGGCAGTGGCATGAGCAAGGGATTACAAATGGTTTCCAAATGGTGTGAGTCACGGTATGGAAACTCAAACATGAAAAATTATTTCTCAATGGCATCGCATTACCATACCTCAGCTGCTTTGGGAGAGACTGGAGACAATCAGCAGCTACATACATTGGGCCTATGAATATATTCAGTACATGCATCTGAACAGCCAGTTTTTCAGCTGGCCTTGCAGCTTTGCTCTCATTATACAGTTGCTCCTCTGTGGACTCGCGCTCTCGGTGATCTCTGTGACCCCAGTGGCTGTTGCGCCAGTTGGTGCAGTGTACCTTGGCAGCACCCTGAGTCTCTTGGTATAGTATATTACACATGGCAGAGGATCTGGGGCCCTTCCTGGAACCAACAGCAGCTGGAGATGAACGCTGACTCTGCAGCCACTTCAAAAACTGGACCTTTTCCCCCCCTTTTGTTTAATACGCATTCTTCACCACGCCGCTCAGTCCTTCCCCAAGGCATGCTTATTTAAACATTTTATTGCGTTTTATTGAAACAACTCAGGGAGGTCAGGGGGCAGCCAAAACATGTGTGCTATTACTAACAGCCTCTTACAAGACAGCCTCAAGCTCTTAATACTAATACTGCTGTCCTAAATCTAATTTAAAATGGAAAGATTGTTATGTGTTCAAATAACAGCTCTTTGAATGAGATATTTTGCTGCTCATCATAATAAGAGATAAAGAGCATTTATTTAATAAAACAAATCAAAGGTGATTTTCAACTTATTAACACGAGGGTGGCCAGTAAAATATTTTATCAGTGTGATTTTTATCCTGGAAAGCAATTTCCTGTGTTTGGGATTTTCACAGCAGTAGAGAGAGAGAGAGAGAGAGAGAGAGAGAGAGAGAGAGAGAGAGAGAGGGAGAGACTGTAAGTTTACATAATGCTTGTGTTGAGAAAGCTAAATCACCTATCAAACGATGGGAGGAAGAAGCATGCAGGAGGGTTTGTGCGTCAGATACCCTCTGAGAGACTTGGCCCAGTTAAATCTCCCTGCCACACATGTCCAGCGGGCTTGTTTGCAAAGGCTGGTGTTTAAGTGAGGATCTCCTCAGCTGCTCACCGCTCACACTGTCGGTCTGAAAGGATCCACTGATGAAGGTATGAGACTCAGCTTTTACACTGCCTGTGCTTTTCCTCCTTTTGCATAACAAACTTCTATACTGAAGACAATGCAGATTATATTGCAGGTTTATTGTTTATGCAGCAAATAAAAAGATTATATTACAAATTGTATGTGCGTAATGATGTTTTTGTAAAAAAAAAAAAAAGGTAGAATGTGACTTAATAGATTAAGTTCTGTTCATCATGTACTTTCCTTCACAACATTTCAGAGAGCTTAGCAGCACTATTTCAGCCAATATCGCTTTGGATATTTTGTTTCTTTTTAATGACTGTGATGTTTGAATATACTTGTGGTCAGGCGCACTGTAATATGAACACTTTAGTGCAAGCTCCCATTCAATTTCTCTCATCATTCTCTCATAATAAGTTTTCATAATTAGTTGCTTTTTGCCATCAAGCCAGTTAACAGAACAATTTGGAAATGAAATGGTTCTGATAATAAAACTGAATCCACGCAATTTTAATCTAATCATGTTACCATTACTGTGTCAGTTGGCTGGTTTGTTGTAAGTCAGCAGGTCAGATGTAATAATCTCAGCCTGAATGCTCATACAAGATTTGTTTCCATTCTTTCCAAATGAATCATATCAACTTAATGAACCACTCAGCTCATTATCCTTGATTTGACATTGTCCAGATATAATTAGTGAATTCATTACTATACATGTAATGGTTCCTGTCCATAGCCTTTTGAATGACTTTTGCTTAATTTTTTCTGGAAATCTGAAAACCTTCTCATTCCTCATCAGAGGCTTGCAAGGACCTGCTGCTGCTCCAGCCTCGTCCAGAGGGTAGAGATGGGTGCTGCCTGCCTTCAGCTCCTGTTGGCTGCCATCTTGTGGACGATGCCTCACATGGGAGCTGCCGCCGTGCTGTCGAGCCCCACAGAGCTGCTCAACATGAGCAGAGCTGGGTCTGAGGCAGAGTCAGACATTAAGAACCTCACCGGCAGTGTCGGTGAGCCTCGCAGCAGACGTAAGCGAGCCATTTCCTCCAGGGACGTGAACGCCTTGCTGGATTACCACAACCGAGTCCGCTCTCAGGTCTTCCCCCCAGCTGCCAACATGGAATACATGGTGAGATCCCCACTGTAAACTGGTAACACTGTGCATTGGATCCGACCAGGGAGACAAGGCACTCCTCCTATCCCTGATCTTATAAATGCTTACAGTGAATGCTGCACAACCAAACTGATAGGGAACAGAACTTACTTTACTCATTTTAAGATGATCCTCACACAAAATTATGTGCTTACTTTCTTATTTACGGATACAGAAAACCTGAAAAGCAGGGAGCCAATATATGAAAGTGTTTCTGGTTTCCCATAGTCTTCTCTATAGGCAAAAAGCAGATTGGTCTGAAGTGTTTTCTTCTCACTGGTCTCTCTGAATTGTTGAACAGCTTCCCTCTCTCACTCTCTTCCTCACCACTACAGGTCTGGGATGAGGGACTGGCCAAGTCAGCTGACTCCTGGGCTTCACGCTGCATATGGGATCATGGGCCAACACAAACCATGAGATATTTGGGCCAAAACCTGTCAGTCAATTCTGGAAGGTAGTGCAGAGTCAGCTGTTGGTTATGCAACATACTATCAGCTGTGCAATGGATAGATTGAAATATGAAATGAGAAATGAGATGTTGTATAATAAAAATTTGAATGTTGGAGTTGTATAATGAGAAATGTATGATGAATGAATGAATGATGTGTGTTTGATATGACAGGTACCGGTCTATCACTGATATGGTAAGGTCTTGGCATGATGAGAGACACCAGTTCTCCTACCCGAACAGATGCAGTGGACCTGTGTGCTCTCACTACACACAGGTACGTAGCTTTCCTAATTATGATTGAGGAATGGATCTGGAGGGATTTGCTCATTTAGTGCATTCATTCTCTCCAAATAACCCAAGAGACCTAAGAGAAACTGTCTTTTCTAGATAAAGTAGTTCTGGACTCTTGGTTTTGGTTTGCTAGGATGCTGGGTCAGCCTTACTTTTTATAGCTTTCCCAAATAATGAAGAGTAGTAAATGTGTGATACATTGCATGATTTAATTTGACACTGACCAAACATAATGACAAACTGTTGACAAGTCCTGCGTTGGTTTGGGCTGTGTTTGATGACATTATGACATTACACAGGATATAAATGTGAAAATGTCAGCATCTCTGTTTTGTGGTGTGTTTCAGATGGTGTGGGCGAGCACCAATAGAGTGGGATGTGCGATCAAGAAGTGTTCAAACATGTATGTGTTTGGGAGCACCTGGAGGGAGGCCACACTTCTAGTCTGCAACTACTCTATAAAGTAAGTATAAGAGATGTACACACGCACACATTCACACACATTTATATTTTATCTATATTAGGACCCAACAACTGGGATAGCAGTGTGATGACATTGGCTTTTCACCCATATATTGGTAATTGGTATTTGTTACCCTGATAATGCACAAATAAGATGAGCACAAAAAAGACGCAATTACTTATGGTCACTTGTTTCATGTTTATTGAACATTTAACATTTAAGAAGAGAAAACAATTCAAAACATTACCTGAATATATGTGTGTGTTGTAAAATTGTGGTTGAGTTTGGTCTAGAAAGGGGTTACAAAGATGAATCATGTTAAGTAACAGCAATCCCATAAAAAGACATTGCAATAAATATTGGACCCAAACATCAAAGCAAACCCATACAAAACAAATGCGTAACAAGACCTTACAGGTGACAGCATGTTCTTTATGTGTTTTCCAGAGGGAACTGGGTGGGAGAGGCTCCCTATAAAACTGGGAAGCCTTGCTCTGCCTGTCCATCAAGCTATGGTGGCACCTGCTGGAGAAACCAGTGTTCAGGGGATTCAAAAACCAACAGATGGCAAAGATATTAGAAACAACACAACATTTCTAATTACATTGTTTCCTGATTTAATGGGAAAAAAAGAACAGATACATATTCACAGTCCATTCGAAGCCCAGTTTTGTCTCATTAAAGCAATGGCTGCAGGACAATTTCGACAAATACAAAATGATTGCTCAGTTACCACTATTTCCATGTTTATAGCAAGTTTTGGTAACACTTTATAATAACCATCATTAATAAATGGTAAATTGATAGTTAATTAAACTTTAGTTAATAGTTATTTTACTGTTAACAAACAATGAAATGATCATTAATAATGTTTACTAATTATTAGTAATGCTATAATTTATGTTATTTTATCATTCGTTTGTGTAATATAAAATCATTTGTTTATAAATTATATATTGTATCATAGCTTTTTACCCTTTTTACCGTCTCTTATCAGCTATGATACAATATATCATTATTGTATCAATTCAACTATCAACTATCAATTCAACTATCAACTATCAATTTACCATTTATTAATGATGGTTATTATAAAGTGTTACCCAAGTTTTTAATAGTGAATGTTTAACACACAATCAAGTTGATCTTTCCTTACTATGTTTGCTGTTATCAGTTTTGATCATCCCCACTTTACTGAGAAAATAATATTGAAAACCCAAAGGAAAATCTATTTGAATCATTTCTCTCGTCATCAGGTGAAAGAAGATGCCTATTTTTATACTTTATAACACACCCACAGAGATTGTTTGCACTGTTATTGATGGATTTGTTGGTTTAAGTGACTTTTGTGAGGCATTGTCAAAAATGAAGCACTTTTGATGTTCTTTTTTTTATTGTACAGATGATATTACTGTAGCTATGGATGTGTTATTGATTCTCTTGCGGTGTCCTGTTTCATACGTTTTTTTCTTTGTTGAATATTTTTGGCTGGAAAAACTGCCAAGTCACTCCTTGAATAAAACAGAAATGTGTTTCATTCACGGATATCTGGGCGCCTGATTGAACATTTATTAAGTTATAAATAACCGATGACTCTGTATCTCCCCATAAATAGCCTGCTGTGCACTACTTGTGTTTATTCACCAACTGCTGCAGGAAATATTTTGCCTTGCATTTCACATCATT
Organism: Centroberyx affinis; assembly: GCF_046629955.1. Lineage (NCBI taxonomy): Eukaryota > Metazoa > Chordata > Actinopteri > Beryciformes > Berycidae > Centroberyx > Centroberyx affinis. Next base: position 44,379 of record NW_027278738.1, on the reverse strand, counting down.
ACATCTCTCCATTTACCCTCAGAGGCTTTCTCTGCCATAAAACAGGGGTCTAATGCAGCTTTTATGGTCATAAATATGAGCTGTGCCTCTCAACCGATTCAGGGACAGACAGAAGACACACACACACATAAGCCACCACTGTCACTACCACAAAGCATGTAGAACAAATGATTTCAAAAACATTTTCCCTAGCAAACAAAAAGCAAATGTTTCCCACAAGCAACCTGCGATCAGCACTTTCTGTAAGAGAGAAACTTGCTTACACTATCGTTTTGTACAGCTCTGCATATTGTAAGTTATTGCACCTATTGTTTTTTTTGCCATTTTATACATATTGATAATTACAAACAATTACTCATTTTGTGATCACCACTTTAAGGCTCAACAGATGCCTAATAGAAACTAAATCACTTAAGGACACCAATGATGTTCACACCCTAATTGCAGAATGTGATAAATCAGAATATGAATCAAAGAAAAAAATGTAAAATGTGGCTGTGCAGAATACAGGGATAAAATGTTTCCATGTCTGTTTGTTGATCTATGGTTAATATTTTGATACAAAATTGCCTTCACTATAATCTGGCTGTGGGCTAATGGAAACAGTGGGATTTCCAGCCAGTTAGACTATGGAAATTACATCTCCTTCTTTTGAATCAAACTTCAGTGGGTGTCCTTCCTCCACAGGTGTCTCTGGCTAATTTAGTCTGTTGTATTAGACAGCTAAGCAGGAAATGACTTATTTTCTCCGCCAAAACAAAACTGATTACGTCACTCACATACACAGTCTCTTAGCTGCCACCCTCAGTACATTCTCCACTCCTCTTTCTCTTTTATGTCACTCCCTACCTTCTGGCTCTCTCTCTCCCTTTGTATAAACTCAGTGTTTTTATTCAACTCTCTCATTCACTCTTAATCCATATTCTGAAAAATGTTTCTTTGGTGATGGGAAAGAAGGGGAAACACGTAATAATTTTATGTCTATTTGAGTTTCTATCATCTTGTTGCTATAGCTACAGCTGCTATATAGATTGGTGTCCATACGAGCCTGGTTACTGTTTAACCTCTCCACCCACATTTGCCCAGATTAGGAAAATCAATAAGATAACAGCAGCAACACCGGCCTTACCTTGCACCAACAACACCCTTCTCACACTAAAGCTCCCTGTGCCAAACTTCCATATTTTACACCTTATGGTTTGAGAATCCTGGGGAGAAGAGGAGTGGATTTAAAACAGATGCTTTGAAAGGGGGAAAAGGAGGAAGACATGGTCAATGTAAATACACAAGTCAGTTCAAGTATGGAACTTCCATTTGGTGAGTACACACCTTTGTTTTTATCACTTTGACTCGGCGGTTTCAGTGAAAAAGATTGAGCGTGGCAGCTGCTTGCTCTCTGTGTCGCCGGTTTGCATGGCCACTGGCTTCACAGCGCCGCTGGATCACAACTGACTCCTGCTAGGAAATATCACCGCCATTTGTGTCTGGGTTTTTCACACGGCTGCAATCTAGGAGGTGTGTCAGAAATATGGAGGCTGTTAAAAAGGCCCTGAAAGCTGCGCCTGTCGGTGATGATGATACACTGGGTCTGACATGTCAGAGTAGTTGGAGAACATTGAGATCGAAGGGAATTAGAGGATGATTTGAACATTTTAAGCTCGGTGTTCTCACCATAATGGTTACAAATAAGTCTTTTGAGACACCATAGTAATGGATAAAGTCTTGTAGCTGTTATCATTCTGGGCATGCTGCAAAATGTCTGGATGCTGAATAATGTCTTGCTGGGGAGTAAAAGTGACTAAGAAAATACAGAAATATGAAATCTGTGATGAAACTTTGCCAAACAGAAAGTGGTTTGTTATTAACCTGGGCTTTGTGTTTAGTTACGGCTATATGATGCTGTGTAAATGCAGTGGGGAGTGTGAACTCTTTAAGATCATAGACATATTCCCATTCTTCACATCCAGACACACTTCACATCCCTGTAACAGGTTGCAAACGCTTCCTGTGTTTTGATTCTGCTGAACAATCCCCATCGAAGAACTGGCCTCACTGAGCTGCCTAATAGACTACGCATACTGTGCTGCAGGTGCACATGCAGTAGTTGGTGTGGGTTTTGTTTTTATGCCAGTGATCATTCATTGAGTGATTTGCATGTCACACTGGGATCTGGAGATGCAAATCAGTTTTTACAAAGCTCTTGCAATGAGCTTTGAAAAGTCAACTGAGTCAAATGAGAAAAATGAATTAAAAAAAAAGGCATAATGCAGCTAAACAGTTTCCATGTCCCTGAACAGGCAATGCTATTCTATCTATATTACCCTTTGGGACCATGCAAGGAAGTTTTGAAGCATCCTAGAGCGGTGTACCCTGTCCCACCATGCCTTTCAACAGTTTTTTTATTTTATGTTATTTTTTTAATAATACCACTGTCAAATGGCTTGGCTCAAACTTCAACACATCAGCTCTCTGTTCCACTTTGCATTTACATGTCGGTCTATCCTCCACCTCCTGTCCCCCTTTCTTTGCAGGGAGTCAATCCAATCATTCATAAGAACTACAACAATAATAAACATAATGATACTGAATGATCATCTTCATCATATGGGTTCCTTTACTGATAGGAAGTGTCCCCAAAGATGGCAATATCTCTATCAACAAGACACGAGCATCAATTTTGACAATAATGCTAGCCATATGAAATGACTTTCTCAGTGGCCAGTTATAATACCAATGAATATTTATTGGAGATTCTCAAATGCCACCTGAGACAGTGTTTAACCCCACAATCATGTGACGCAGCAGATCATTATGGCCGTAATGATTAGCACTGACCCTCTAGGCTACATGCCACAAGACGAATCCCAGACTATTATAGAGAATCCACTACTAAAGGAAGATGTGCTTGTGTTATTTTGACTATATTCTGTGTATTTAGTCATATAAACATCGAACAAAAAGTTTGGAAATTTGTGTTTGGTAGATTATTTCTCTGTTGTAACAATGCTTCTTGGCAATACATTTTATACCGTTGGAAAGCCTGTTTATTTCCCTTTTAAATGGTGCCCCATTTGTAAGGAACATGCATTTGTGGGATGAGCAGCACAGCTGAGTATGTGGGTTGCGCTCATGAAAAATTTGCCAAATCTTCTCTGCCAATGCCAAACAGCTTATTCTGCTGTTGCTATTGACTCTTGTTTTGAGCTTCCGGTACCCCCAGGTGCTGACAATCAGGTACCTGATTGGCACCTGCATTGGCAGCACCTGTGAGCATGGGCCCTGCTACAGTGGTCAATCGGTGTCTGCTCCAAGAATCGGCATGCCACGTTTGTCTGATCTCGATAAGGCCTGTGCGATAGGGCGACTTCAAGCTGGTGTTCCACAAAAGCGAGTTGCGGCATTATTTGGAGTGAGCCATAGTACCATCTCCAAACTGAAGGCCAAGTTCCATGAAACGGGGGATGTCAGAGACAGACTGCGAAGTGGGTGTCCCAAGAAGACGACACCCCAAGAAGACCGGTTCCTCACCCTTTCAGCACTTAGGAACCGTAGGCTGTCTTCTACAGATTTGCAGTCAAGGTTTGCAGGACGATATGGCGCACGGCTCTCGGCCCAGACGATCCGGAACAGACCGCACGCAGCCAATCTCCGGGCTCATGGGGCTGCCAGGAGGCCTGCCATGACCGCCCTTCACCGTCAGGCCCATTTGCGCTGGTGTCGGCAACACCTGCACTGGAACCTTAACATGTGGAGGAACGTTATGTTCAGCGATGAGTCCAGATTCTGCCTATGGAAGTTGGATCGTAGGGTCAAAGTGTGGAGAAGACGGGGAGAACGCTATGCTGATCGCTGCACCGATAGAGTAACACCTTTTGGTGGAGGCGGTGTGATGGTGTGGGGCGGCATCTCCATCACTGGAAAAACGAGGCTTGTCATCATCGGAGGCGATCTCAATGCAGAGAGATATCGAGATGAGATTCCGCAACCGGTGGCGATCCCATATCTCCACAGTCTGGGACCGAACTCCATCCTCCAAGATGACAACGCTCGCCCCCACAGAGCGGGGTTTATAGTAGTATAGAGTATAGGAGTAGAGAGAATGGAATGGCCTGCCAACAGTCCTGACCTCAACCCAATTGAACACTTATGGGATCAGCTTGGGCGTGCTGTTCGTGCTAGAGTGACCGACACAACCACGTTGGCTGACTTGCGACAAATCCTGGTTGAGGAGTGGAATGCCATCCCACAGCATGGTGACCAGGCTGGTGACCAGCATGAGGAGGAGGTGCCAGGCTGTTGTGGCTGTGTATGTTTGTTAAATGAATAAATTGTAAAATTGCCAATATGTCTTGTTTCTTCCTTGTTACTGATAGACTTCAATCATCCAATCCACCAAACAACACCAAACAAGAGTCAATAGCAACAGCAGAATAAGTTGTTTGGCATTGGCAGAGAAGATTTGGCAAATTTTACATGAGCACAACCCACATACTCAGCTGTGCTGCTCATCCCACAAATGCATGTTCCTTACAAATGGGGCACCATTTAAAAGGGAAATAAACAGGCTTTCCAACGGTATAAAATGTATTGCCAAGAAGCATTGTTACAACAGAGAAATAATCTACCAAACACAAATTTCCGAACTTTTTGTTCGATGTTTAGTATTTGGTCATTTTGGTTATCGTGTCCCTCTGATATTCAAGGCCAATGACAATCTGCAACGTGGTCACAAGCACCGATTATGTTAATTAGCCAACTAGAGACATTCATCCATGAATCCAGAAAGACTGTGTCACCTCCAGCTGGATTATTGAGTTCGCACTGTTATCGAGTACAATAGCAACATTTGTTTGGCTTCTATATGCTTGACAAATCTTCCAAAACGAGGACATTTACATTACAAATGCATTTCTTTGGCAGCTGCCTTCTCTAAGCTTCTTTTTGGCCTAGATCGGGTTATACTATGTTTCTTTGTGCAAACAAACAGAACTGCAAATCACTGCTCAGGTTGCTCCTACTTTGAGTTGTGCTGACACAATGTTTCCAAAAAGCATCCAGTTTAACAATACTGAAATTACTGTGTTATGAGCACTGTGAGTTTGAAGTTTTCTTGCATTATTTTGTAGACAATGCAATCTATATAATGTAGACATACAGCACTAGCAGATAATTACAGCCATCCATCATTAGAAGATAACTGAACGTGATGAGATGAGAAAAGTGTGTCAGAGATCTGGACCCACTTCTAATTAATCAGCTTTGACTTGAACACCATAAGTATGCCACAATTTGCAGCCTTTTTCCCCTAATTACTCCTCTAGCCTCAACTACTGAGACAAAACAACACACTTTCCTCTCAGCAAGGAAACCCATTGCCTATACAAGTCACATAACTTCATGTCAGACACATAGGATTAATTGCTAAAACGCCTGAGCTCCGCTGTTTGCAGAATCAGTTGGCGAATGTAAACACGACAACAGCCATTGAACAGCCCCTCAGCGAATATATCTGTTTGCCTAGGAAGCTGAATGACTTGACAGTGGGGCACTGAGAGGCCTGGCTGGCTCAACACAGGCCATGTGAGTGACAGGGACAAAGTTAACAGTAACTGGAGTCACACACAGAGCCTCTCCTTGACTCAGGGCTGCAACACGTGGCTTGGGTTTGCAGCAAGGATATGAATTGGTAACTGGGAAAACACTGTGTGGATAATATAGTGAGTATTAAGGAAGAAGAGTATCATTGAAAAATAGTGTTGGATATAGTTACCCATATACAATGTCTAAAAAGGTCAGGCTCAGGTGTTATGGCTTCTTTATATAGCCATAAATGTCATTCAATTAAGAAATAAGAGGAATGCAGAATAAGGTGGCATTGCAGTTCACCAGGATTTCTATGTTGCTATATCTATGCGTAGTTTTACTTGACTTTCCAATAGCAGTGGGCTGGCACTGGTCGCATAGACATTTCATTTGGCACCCACATATATTAAACAGGTATCAAATCCTTGGTGGGCAGGTATATTCAAACCAAATCTGCATTTTTGCAATATTGAAACCCTTTAGTGGAGAGATTTCTTAGTCTTTATTTTTGTCATCTGGATGAACCAATCTTAAATGCAAACCTTAAGACTGATACTGCTGTATTTCAGCATGGTGTAGGCCGTGTCACTGGCAAGGTGCCTTTTATTGCCTGGAGCCAGCTGGTGAGACTACAGCCTACTGTCCTCTAGTTTGTCCAAGCATCATCATGCGATCAGATAGTTTTTAGTATTTAACAGGGTTGCTTAAGGGCACAGACATAATGCAACCTCTTCAGCAATTATATATTGATTGTCTGAAATAAATTCAATCTCTGGACAAATTTTCAAATTCTAAGAAAAGTATAGCTCTTGTTATAGCAAAGTTACAAAATGGTGTAAGAAAGGAACAAAATCAGCTATACTGATGGGAAGCATTGTTTAATCTGTCTTCTGTACTGAAATAAAGTATGAAATTCAACCAGTCTAGATGTGCCTCTGTAGTGTTTTACCAAAGTCGGAGCCCTGAGTTAGCATTCTGCACGGAGGGTGGGTATTACACACTGTTCACTTGACACCATTAAGCCGGGTGTTCAAGTCTCCAATCAAATCTCATTGTGACAGGCATTAGGGGATTATCCCCAGTTGCCTCGGGCCCTTACAGCTGGCCCGGCGGCCCCGGCTCTATCCAGTAGCTGTGGCCCTGCTTCTCCCGCCTGCCTGCCTCAGCCTGGCTGGGCCTGAGAGAGCAGCCGAGGCTCATGGGCCTGCACTCAGCTGGCCAGACCGCTGTCAGGCCTCTGCCTTCACAGGGATGTATGGTGAGGATGGGACGCTGCACTTCAACCCAGGTAAAGGAAAAGGAAGCAAGGGGACTTTCTAAATGTGGTGGGGAGAACTACGGGAATTAGTCGGAGCATGTAGATTATTCCAGAGTCGGGCGCAAACAACAAGCTGCTGTTTGTTATTGCATTATTTTCTGGGGAAAGCAAAGCTGCTGGCTGCTAACAGATCAAATAGTGATTGAACTGTAATTGCATATGATGCAGTGATATGTGTTTCTGGTTTACTGTTGCTTAAAGCTTTCAAAAGAAATCTGATCTACATATGGCAATGAATGTAAAACCGAATTGTTTTGGGTGAAAAAACTATAGAATAATGAATGCTGCATAGAGGAAACAAGTGAAGGGACATAATATCCAGTTTCAACTTGAAAACAAATAAATATATATTACACTATCTTGGCAGTCCAAATTGTTGAACTGCAATGTGATTTGGACCGAGCATGACACATTCATCCAACAGCTTGCGGATGATACATACAGTATCACACAGCAGTGGGATCAAGTACAGATTTGTGCTTACATGTCCACATGATGGCAGTAGCAGCTAGAGAGTCCAGCTTCAGGCCTACAGCAGTGTTGTAAAAGGAATAGTTTGGCCTGTGACATTGACATCAAAAATGACGCCGTGATCAGACGACCGGCTTGGCTGTTCAAACAGGGCGAGACAGGCCAAGGAGAGAGAGGCTGAGGGCAGCGTGTGGGGGTGGGGGGGGGATGACCCCAGTGAGGAGGAATCAATTGAAAGGATTGAAACTATCCAGCACCAAAAAAACTAGTGAATACTGCTGCAGTGTCAGTGATGCACTCACTGGGCTGATGATCAGATCACTCTCAAGTCTGCATATCACCCACACGAATGTTAAAGCAATTAGGTTAAAAGTCACAGATGTTTATGTTAATTTTAACACAGAATATTTGTCGGATGTATTTTCATTCAGGTTTCAAACTGCAGTGATGTCAGTGTTTGCTGTCTGATGGATGCTGCACTATTTGAGGACTATTTGATTTTGTCCCTGTGCTGATAGGATAAGGTTGAATTCCTAAATATTTAGTGTCTTGTTATTCAAGATATTGAGGTTAAATGTCTATTGATCTGCTGATGACAAGAGGCCCTATAGGGAGTCAGGGAGATAAAAGCGCTCAGAGCAAGGCTGCTGACAGAAGTGATTGGGCCAGCAGTCAAAATGAATTCTCAGCAAAACAGAAGTTAATGATTACAGAGGCTTATCACACACTGTGATTGATTTACGTTGCGCATGGGTCTTCATGTTTATTGATGCAATTGTTTACTTATTTGGTGCACAGAGGCTATGTGAGTTTTTCAGTCTGCAAAAACAGCTATGGCTGGATATGTAATGAAAAAGAAACATGCTCCTGTACATTTACATATTTTATCTGCAAAATGTTGCAAAACAGTAGAATATTGCCCTCAGCCTGAAACATTACACAGTTGTACTGAAAGGTTGTTTTGATTTAAAGAAATAAATATGTTATAGAAAGAAGTAAGCAACAACTAAGTTCCTACAAATAAATAATCATTACATTAGCATAAGAAAACATTTGACATTATCAGAGTGCACACTCTCATGTGGAGAGTAAGTGAAAAATCATAGCTGTGTGTTATCTTTTCTTCAAACTACATACTTCTCACCTTTATTTGCCAACATCTTTATTACCCAGTAAGGCTATGGGATAAGTAGAACTTGTGCAAAATTAGGCCCTAGTGGTTTATCATTACCCCAAAACCAAATAGTCATTATGGGTGAGGACTATGAGAACTTTTCTGTTGTGTCAGAAAAAAAAAGATATGATTTCAACTGGCTCTGCTTTACTCTCTTGGCATTTTTCAACTATTAAAGTTTGTGTTCTTCATACAACACAATTACCTAAATGTCCCTCCAAAAGTGAGGAAACATGACTGAAGAGAAAATACAAATAAGTCAAAATGTTCATTATCTTTCCCTTTACATTTTACAGTACATGTTACCCTTTTTAAAAATGCGGAAAAGCCTCTTTATGAGGCTCTGGCTAGCAACCTTACAATATTTATGCTGTTAAATTACATTCTCCACTTTAGCACAATCCAAGACCTGACAGCAACGTTTAACTAAGCCCAACACAGATGACGACTTCACTGAAGTAGAGAGGAAGCCTCAAAAGGCTTTGATAAACAAAGACTGTAGGCCTCTGAGGCTCTACCACTATTGATCAGTTTAGCTTCACTGGAGTTATCAACGAAACTTGATTTCATTTTACAACTGACTGAGCAGAAAAATGTTATTTTACTAAGCTGGGTAAAGGTACTGATTCAGAAGTAAATTAATTCATTATTGATCCAGCACAACTTAACGGACTAAACATGCTAACTTGACAGTGTTAGAAAATGACCACAAAAAGTAATTCGATCTTCACAAAAATCAACATCAGCGTGAACAACGAATGTGTTTGAGAATATTCCAGTGACACAGAAAATATGATATTCCCTGGCGAGCCAGAGGGGCTTGCATAAGCTGTGTGATTTGCAGATAGTTATCTGTTGACAAGGTCTTTGCCATGTCACTATACTCACCTATCTCCTCCATCTACTGCAGGAGACGGAGCAGCGGGCTTTTTCTACTGGCCTCAAATATGCTGCAGCAAGCACATTGTCTCTTCTCTTTTACTCTTATCCACATCAACACGCTCCTGGATGTGCATAATAAACACTCACTTTTTGTCTGTAGTGGAGCTCTTTTAAAAAAACAAAATAGGTTCCCAAACAGTGTATTCCAATTCTTATTGACTCTTCCAGGCCATCATGGATTCTCCTTTCTCCCAGCTGCTAGTTCCAGTATTTTGATTTTACTATGAAGCTTCCCTGCCGCTTGCCTTTGAGATCGGACTTGGGGAAATGAAATGTAGTCATTGAGGAGAAGGTACAAATAGGCAGTGGTTACAAATGGAGTTTGGTCAGTGGTCGGAGATTCCTATTCAGAAGATAGACAGGACTTTGTTCACAAACTGGAGTTTGAAGTTTCAAAGGGGAGAATCACACAAGTGTTACATCAGTTCTCGCCGATCCTTTGACTTTTAGCCCCGGGGCAGGGAGTTTGGGTGACTGATTATAAGACAGCACTCTCATCCCATCACAGTTCAACATGGCTTCCTCATGCTGCATGCAATATGACAGCTGAGTGACAGGCAGTTGTGGCCATTGGGGTTGACATTATCACAGCTCTTTGTTCTGCTTCAGCTTGAATAATTGCTTATCATCCACTTTATATACTGGTCTTGAACATTATACAAGGAAAACAGTAATGAGAATATGCAACAGTGGGTGCTGAAAGTTTGGGCTTAAGATACATTTTAGGGTCTGTAGTCTTGGATTATCAACATGTGCATACATTGTGTGTATTAGAATTAATCACAGGAATGAAAATGCGCTGCAGTAATTTTATTTTGTTCAGAGATTTCGCAGAGAGTCTTCTTTTTCATACTGCACGTCATGCTATATAGCCTGTGTGTTGTGGGAAAGTACCCACAGTATCGTATAGAATACCTCCCCTCCTCCCCAAAATGCAGACAAGTTATGGGAGAATCTGAAAGTAACTTGTCCTATCTCACACATGAGAACAGTTTGTCAGTGTGTGTGATTAAGAAAGCTACAACCACGTAGATTATACTTTATAGTCCTGTATATGACTGTTCCTTGAGGAGTTCACAGAATTTTAAGATGGGAGCGGTGATAAAAGCGCTTTAATGACAGGGAAGATAAGATTTGTTCCGAGTGACTCATTCATAGCTTCACACAGAACCCCCCCCCCCCCCCCCCCCCCCCCATCCCATCCGATCCCCTCTGCTTACTAGGTGCTTTGGAATAATGAACAAACTTCTTGAGCAAATATGGGCATTGCAGAGGAGCCGCATGAATCGAACGTGATCGACGGCTGCTGTGTAGACCAGTGACACAGCATGCTCCATTTAAGAGCCACGTTTCATACTGTATTATCATTACTGGCTACAGAGTAATGGTCTTTAGGAGTTTGTTTAAAAAGCTGCTAATCATTTCTCTATCATGGGTGTGAGTTAATCAGATTAGTTAAGATGTTCACAGCATTCCCTACATCAAAGCACCCAAGATTAATGAATCTAAATCTATGATCATACATGACAGTTAGAGTGGCTGAAAAGAACAGTTTCTATAGGTTTTAATCATAGGTTGATGACATCCATTTTCATTTCTGATTGGATTAAGAGGGGGTTTTCGTCAATATTTAATCACTGAACAGACTATGTCAGGGTTATTATAACCACCAGGAATGTTATGATGTTTGCCTGCTGGGAGAGAACTGGATAATTTTATGAATGCTCTATATAATTTGGGTGGATGGTTATCAAGTTCACCCACATGGGGTTTACCGCTCCGGAGGTCTGGTTGAACCCAAGATCATTGACCTATTGCTATGTACTGGCACTTTCTCTTTAAATACTAGACTACTGTTTGCCGTGTCACATTCACTTACGCAGAGGAGGCAGTGAATTTGCGCAACCAAAGAATTTATTCCTGAAAGCAATCGGATTCAGGATTGTTGTAGAGAATTGTAGGAAAACAAGAATAGACTTATTTATTGATAAGCACATCATCTCAATTATAATGTTTTTTTTGTCTTTATTGCCACTCCATTCTTAGACCCTAAGTCACTTTCTATTCAGCTTTGGCTAAAAGCGTCCTAAAAGCATGCTCTTATAGTTATGTGCACAAACTGAGGCTCTAGTCGCCTTTGTACTGCAGGGTCTGACCTTTAAAGAAATACTGTATGTCGCCTTTATAAATAATTCGCAAACATGAATCACCGAGGCTGTCTCTGTCTCTTTGAGGGGCGACTGCCCAGACTGCACAGCAGGTTTTGAGCATTTGGATCAGAATGCAGCCTCACGTGCGCCCTGCATTTTCAGAAACAATGAACTCTTTTACATAAAGGCATCAATTTGCTTTAGCAAGAGTTATTTCTCCTGTTCATTATGCTAGAATTAACTGAGATTTACCCGGGGACGTATTACACGTGGAAGTAGGTCTGAATACAGACTAGTGGGTCTCCCTAATGACATATGAACGCCAGGTAAGCTACACCTTGCTCTGCTCTCGCCTGCCCTACAGAGGTGATAGATGTGAGACACTGTGATTTGTGTAGTCGTGACAACGCCATGTTATAGAAAGTGTTGAGATACTTGGCTATCAAATGGACAACTGGTTTAAACTGGTGAAAGCTTGATGTGTCACAGAGTGATTTGGCACAGGATTGACCTTTTATGGCTCTCATCAGGGAGTTGTTTATCCATTACTGACAGTGTTGTGCAGAGAGAGAGAGAGAGAGATAGATAGAGAGAGAGAGAGAGAGAGAGGGAGAGAAAGAGAGAGGGATATCCAAGAGATGAGAGATATCAAAGTTGTGTTATCTCTTCAAAAAAAAAAAACCCACAACCCTCTGATTCACCATTGAGGAGGCTAGTTAACCATCAACCAGAAAGACACTCCACCTCTCCTCTGGTTAGAGGCATGAGAGAAGGAGGAGGAGGAGGAGGAGGAGGAGGAGGAGGAGGAGGAGGAGGAGGCGGCCTCTGCTGTCAGTCAGCGGTGGCCTCCGCATGGTCTCCCCTCTCTGACACCACCAGGTCCCCATCACACTCACTGGGCCAGGGATCTACCTTTTACTGGGCGGAGCTAGGCCCCAAAAAAAAAAAAAAAAGAGGGAGGGGGTGAGTGGAGGTGGTGGTGGTGGGGGGGCACATTAGCTTCTTGGACAAGTCTTTCTGCCCCACTGTCAGGTAGTTGAGAATTTGTTTGCCCAAAGCACTAGCAGACATGGACATGGCAGACTACAGCGATTCTCTGGACCCAGCCTACACCACGCTGGAGTTCGAAAACATGCAAGTGCTGGCCATGGGCGCAGGTGAGTCACCTATATGCAGCTCTGCCGATGAACTTTGAGACTTTTACCCGCTTAAAACTTTGGTCAGGGGAGGACAGAGTCATGATAAAAGGGGTCATTTGTCCATCTGCTTCTGCTTGCAGAGGGGCGATCATGTGCAATGGTCTTCTTTTATCGCCTCGTCGTGCGATAGTAAAACATTAAGAGGTTCGGATTTACGAGACTGCGCTCAGTTCTCAATGCATTCTGGTCATTTGGCAGTCATTGGGAGTGCAGTGTGTGGTGCGATCTTAACCTGTTAAAGCTTGCAGGGTGAGGTGGTACTGGTCATATTTCAGCCAGATCGATGACAGCGGATAGACATTCATCCTCTGATGAAGCAGTAGTTTGAGTATCATGAACATCCCTCTCTTATTACAAACCGGTTGTTCCCACAGGTTCTAGGGTTGTGAATTAGGATAGGGATTTTCTGGTGTTGGGGTGATTAATGGTTTTTGAGAAGTTAAGATGACACCAACTTATTTATGTATGCAGTCTCCCATGACTTCTGGCTGTGATCCTGATTCTAAAATGAAACTTTTCCCAATGAGGATAAAAAAAGATGCTTGAAAGTGAACCTCACTACATAAACTATAACTTTACATTCACATTTTGGTGTAACAGTATTCTTCTATAATTCTTCTATAACAGATTCTTACTACCTAACTATTCAAATTTTTAATGGTTATCAATAACTAATAACCCTTTACAACCTAAAGAATGTTTATGATCATGACAACATGACATTCTGTGTGATTGATTTACCCAGTCTGATGACTATGAGGGTGACTAGAAGGAAGACTGTCTCCAGTGATTGCCTTTTCAAAGGTAATCAAGCCTACATCAATTATGGTCTGTTGACTTTGTCTGAGATACTCAGGCAGGTAATAGATCCTAGCAGGTTCTCATGAAGGCTCATTGTGATCAATAGCACTGATGACTGTACTCACGTCTGCCGTTCACGCCTCCTTAAATGAAGTCAGCTTGACTACCTGTCTTCAATAAATGCACTGTTTGAGAATATTAGGCAATCAAACCATGTTTCCTGGTGTGATTAGCTTTCATAGAAACATTTTCATAAAAGCTGCCTCTGTTCAGTGTCACCCTGTGTCACCCTGTGTATCCCTGTTCCATGTCTATGTCAACAACTGATGACCTAAGGCCTGGTGACCTGATGAGAAGTGTCTCTCTCTCTCTCTTTTTTTTTTTTCTCTTTGCTCTTCTTCTCCTCGTGCCAGACTCCTCGCCGGCTGAGAGTGCCAGCATGAACGCCGCCAACCACCTGGGGGCGGGCAGCCTGTGTGCCATCTGCGGAGACAGGGCCACCGGCAAGCACTACGGGGCCTCCAGCTGTGATGGCTGCAAGGGCTTCTTCAGACGCAGCGTCCGCAAAAATCACATGTACTCCTGCAGGTGAGAGCACAATGCATCCGAAATGGCTCAAGCATAGTCATAGAAACATGAGAAATCCTGGGTGGTAGTAAATTAATGTGTAATGCTCTCCCCTCCCTTAACCGCTACTGTTGAGGTGCCATTGAGCAAAGCACTGCACCCCCACAGTGAGTGTGTGACGGTGTCTAACCCTCCCACCCACTGCATTACTCCCAGGCTGTTGCTGTGAATAAGAAAATATTTTTAGTCATTTTGCCTGATTAAGGGTTTAAATATTGCATAAAGGAACCTAATTGCTTCATTCATTCCAGTTTGAATCTGCTACAGTACCAATAAACTTACTCCACTCACTTTCCAGGTTCAATAGACAATGCATTGTGGACAAAGACAAGCGAAATCAATGCAGATACTGCAGACTGAAGAAATGCTTTAGAGCTGGCATGAAGAAAGAAGGTAGGAGGCTTTTATCTTTTCAAAACTGTGACAAACTGTCTCAATCTATAAGCTCAATCTATATGTTTTTGTGAAAAGAGAAGTAGTGATTTTGGCAATCTCTTGCAAGGGAAAAACAAAATTTCCCACTTAATCAGCGAATCACCGTCATAGTGTAAGCTGTCCCGTTGAATTGAAGCTACCCGTAGTCGGGGTATGTTGCAACACCCAGGAGAGTAGCACTTTGTTAATGTTCACTCCATGAAGCACTGAAGTCTATGACCAGCTTATGCTGAGCAAACATTTCTGAGCAATAATAGCCATATACTGATAAACATGACAACCTTGGAAGCCTTATTTTTCCTTGAAATGACGCAGCATTGTATCTATTTGTATAGCACAGCAATGAAGAAAATTAAAAGTTTGTTCTTGTTTTCTTGCATATTCAAATTGTTTAGCTGCATATAAATGCCACATTTTTGTGCTAGTTTGTTAGTTGCAGTACTGATGGTATAAATGTGTGTGTGTGTCTCAGCTGTACAGAATGAAAGAGACAGAATCAGCACCAGGAGATCCAGCTATGAAGACAGTAGTTTACCATCCATCAACGCACTCATCCAGGCAGATGTACTGTCGAGACAGGTAAGGCCCGGAGCTGCAGACTAAATCATCTGTGGGATTTGCAGGCTCCGGAGCTCTTAGCTTTTTCACATCTGACTAGGACGTATCACTGTGACAAGGCGTCTGATGACTCTGCATCTGTATTGCCTTGTGCAGATCACCTCTCCTGGTCCCATACTGAATGGCGACATCAGGACCAAAAAAATCGCCACCATCACAGATGTATGCGAGTCTATGAAACAGCAGCTGTTGGTCTTGGTGGAGTGGGCCAAGTACATCCCTGCCTTCTGTGACCTGCCCCTGGATGACCAGGTAAGACTCATACACTGACAGAGTGTACATAGCTGTATAGACACTCTGGTCACTCATCAACCAGGCGACAATTGCAGCAGCATCAAACCCCAAACCATAAGACTGCAACCACAAGTACGGGCTACAGGAGTGTAGAGATTGACTATAGACCAGCAATGTCTCTCCAAAAATATTTACTAGAAGAAAGACAGCTCAATTATTAAAAAGAATATATACAAAGAATGTAATGAGACTTTTTTCCATCATGCTCAGTATCAGACTGATCTCTAGGAACATCTTAAACTCCTCAACCGGAGTGGTTAATGTATTTTAATCCTGAGTTAGAATATGATGAGCTGGTTTTAAAGTTATATCCCTCCTCAAAAAAAAGTGCAGAATCATTAACACTGTGATCACCGGGCCTTGGTAACTGATTTGCTGATGTTGTATTAGAGGGAGCCAGTGTCTTAAGAGAAGCCACCACGGTCTTTCTCTTGCTCTTGCTCACTCTTTGAAGCTTCGATTTACTCAGTGACCTTGGAATACTGACTTTAGAGAGTGATAGCCCAGTTAAGATGAACATTAGGAAGTCAAGGTAGTGGCTAAGTGTTTAAATCTAGTGTACAATGGAATCTGAGACTTCTAGGCTATATGATACCAAAACATTCAGATTAAGGTATAGTGGGGTCTGTGGGGATCTCATCAAGTCATTATCAGACTGTTAATAATGAAATGAATTCGCTGTATTTCAGGTGGCTTTGCTGCGAGCTCATGCTGGAGAACACCTCCTACTCGGTGTTGCCAAGAGGTCCATGCTTTACAAAGATCTCCTGTTATTAGGTAAAATTTACATGCATGAGTATTTTACCCCTAAAAACAGTCAATCACAGTCTTACTGCCATCACTCAATGTCCGATGCTGCCAGCAAAGTTACTGTTCCATCCTGAACAAAATTCCAATGTATTCTTTTAGACCTCACCATAAAATACAAACTCCAAACTGATTCTCCTGCAGGAAATGACCACATCATCCCCAGAAACTGCCCAGAGTTGGAGGTGTGCAGGGTGGCAGTGAGGATCCTGGACGAGCTGGTGCTTCCCTTCCAGGAGCTTCAGATAGATGACAATGAATATGCTTGCTTGAAAGCCATAGTTTTCTTTGACCCAGGTACGATTGCTGAATAATCTTTCGGTTTGTGGAAACTATTAGTCCATTTCAGATCAGTGTTTGAATGTCTACCTATTTAGATACTGTATACAGCTCTATGTTGCCTCCCTCAATATAGGAGGAAAGTTACAACACTAACACATATCTCTACCCCTGCTTTTATTTGCCCGTAGACGCCAAAGGTCTGAGCGACCCGGGAAAGATCAAGCGGATGCGGTACCAGGTCCAGGTCAGCCTGGAGGACTACATCAACGACAGGCAGTACGACTCTCGGGGCCGTTTCGGAGAGCTGCTCCTGCTGCTGCCGACGCTACAGAGCATCACCTGGCAGATGATCGAACAGATCCAGTTCGTCAAACTCTTTGGCATGGCCAAGATCGACAACCTGCTACAAGAAATGCTCCTCGGAGGTGAGCTCTCTCGGATGATTTAGTTTCAACTGTATATGCTGTATATGTATATGCCACAGTACATTGTGAATGACTGTATGTTTGTGTGTTTTGTCTCTCAGGTTCTGCTAATGAGGCTCCACATGCACCTCACTCTCTGCACCCTCACCTGGTTCAGGAGCATCTCAGCAGCAATGTTATAGTGGCCAGCAACATGCCAACGCCAATCCACAATGGTCAAATCTGTAAGTACAAATACAATTAGTATGCAATGTTCTTACATGTGTCGCACAAATGTTATTGCATCCAAGATTTCACTGCTTCTTCAGCTAAAATATTGTTGTAATGCCACATACAATAGTACAGTGCAAGAATTGGCTAGTGCAGGAGTGGGACCAGGACAATCAAAACCACTGCTCTAAATGCATTGAAATGAATGATATTTTAACATCAGCAGAGACTGTTAACTTCCCTCACTTGCACCCAGCTCCATGTGCAGCCTAGTCAGGTAGCTGGAAGGACAAACAAGCTTGGCAGAATAATCCTCTAAGTTCTTCACGGAGACTAATCTGGCTTACTTTGTCAAAGGGAACTTCTGTTATTTTTTCTTAACATTTTTAATGCTCTCAGAAATTTCACAAAAGTGCTTATTCCTTGTCTGAAAATTGTGTTGTTCCAAGAAATGTTACACCGAAGAATGGTAAAAATGGCCACTGTACCCAATTACGCTGTGGTTTCTCATTCTAACTCTCATGTACGTTGCTGTGCTACTTTTCAGCCACTCCTGAAACCCCAATACCTTCTCCACCTACTGCCTCCAGCTCAGAACATTATAAAATGGCTCAGGGGGTGATAGCCACCGTGCCCAAGCAGCCGACCTCCATCCCTCAGCCTACCATTACAAAGCAAGAGGCCATCTAACAACCCACTGGATCCTTCTTCCTTTTTCTCAGCATTCAGTTTCTTTTTTTTTTTATTGTCATGGCTACTGTTTGAAACCATGGCCTTTATACAGAAGTTTATATATAATCAGCATTGAAGCTGTTGACTTGACTGAAACAGTAAAGTAGCTAAGTGTCTAAATTGTAATTGCAAATATGTTCCTAGCAGATTGCTCTTTTTCAAAGGCTTCAGGGATCCAAACGTCAAAACCCAACTCTTTACAGACTGTTGCTCTGTAAGATCGACATTAAAAGACTGTTGTAGACAGTTTGTTATTGGGCAACATCACTAAGTGAGTTCCTTCAGCATGGCCTCCATATGTGGATTTGTTGTATTACACAGAAGGCAGAAGTCTTACTGTTCCATGTGGTGACTTGATCATGTCAATATTGTATGAATGTTACAACAGGCCTTACATTGTCGTGTATTTAGTGTTGCACAGTATTTCATTTTATGTTCATTGGTGATGAAACTCTTTGATAGGGTGAGGACTTTCAGACAGTCATGAACACAGTGACATTTTCTAGTTCAGAAATAATGTCATTTTATCAAAGCTGTACAAAAGGAAATCCCTTAGATAAACTTTTTGAGGTGTCGTCCTAATATGCTGTGTGACAAGATTAAGATTTCCACGGTTTGTTTGATGTACTGGAAAACTATTTGTAGTAGTTATGTGAAATTGAACATGTTAAAATTGACACAGAGAAAGCTTGGTACATGACACGGTGTTCTCTGCGGTGCCACTTTGTAAAAGTCATAGACAGAAACACTTTGTGGAATTAATGTAAGTTTCCCCAATTCAAATACTGTTGTATTGGTTTTTAAAATATATTATATTTTTTGTTTGAGTTTAGTTTTTTGTCATGGTTTAACTGACAGAATAAAATGTGCCTTGAAACCTGTACTGCCTTACAAAAAACAGGCAATGTTTCACCTTACAATGTGAAGATGAATTAATAAAAGCTCAAGGTCTATTTTTACATTGAATTTGCTGCAGACCTATTTAATACAAACCTATTAGCCATGATTATAAGACACTATTTTTTAGAAAGGGGCAACATTACTTGCACATTCTGAGGATAATAAATGGTAGGAACTTTAATGTCACATAAGTCAGACAAGTTGGGAAAGTTTGTCAGCTACATGTAGGCCACTGGAAAAAAAAATGGGTCCAACGTGGCAGTGCTGTTGGTCAATGATACTGCAACACTATGTTGCTTCAGACTGATAAACTGTCATAAAGTCATTATAGATAGCACTGATTCCAGAGAGAGAGAGAGAGAGAGAGAGAGAGAGAGAGAGAGAGAGAGAGAGAGAGAGAGAGAGAGAGAGAGAGAGAGAGGCGCACACCTTCAAAGCTAATAATATTTCTACACCGCTGGTAATGTCCTTGTCCTGCAATTGGACGTAAGTCTATTTGCACAACACAGTTTATTACAGGTTTCACGTGTGAAGCATCAAACAAGTGTAAGTTAACACGATAGAAACCTGACCTCGGTCACGTCCAAACCAACTGCGTTTATTTCTGCGTATCAAAAGACTTCTTAAATATCTATTGTCTGTTTCAGAAAATAGTCGGTGTCATTTCAAATTTGAAACAGCAAACATACCTGGTAGAAATGTGACCAGGCTTGGTGAGCACGGTGATAGGAATAATGATGCAGCTGTGTGCGCCTGTGCAATTCTGCCACCTACCGCATTCAAATGTAATTAAACACAGAAACATCCACGCCGTACATATTCAGATAACGTCATGTAAATAAAACGTAAATTAAATTCATATGTTCAAACAAACCATTACATCAGCCTCCTGATACATAATTAGATGCTGTAGATCTATGATGCTTGGTATATTAATAATAATAATACAAAAAGATAATAAGAACTGTGGAAAAAAACATAAAGAAACCAAATATTGCATTACATCAATTGTACTCTAAAATGACAGATTTCTATGGAGGACCATATTAGTCATAATTAAATAAATAAATGTGTCAGTAAAATAAATGATTACATAAATAAATACAAAAATATATAATATCATCAGTAAATTAATAAAAAAAAAAAAATAATTGGTTGGTTTTATTCTTTAATTTCAAAATTCAAAATTCAAAATTTCATAATTATTGTTTTCATAATAACATGTCTATATTTCGTTTTATTATTTTTTTTTTTTTATTACATATTTTTATTTCATAAAAACTTTTTTTTATTTTTCAAATAGCTTTTATTTTCAAATACATGATGATATTATTCGGAATTACATTTTTCAAAGTGGTTCTTTTATTTCACCTTTTTCTTTTTTCATTGCTCCTCTTTTTATTTCATAATAACTCTTCATTTCATAATATAATGTCTCAGCCATGTGTCAATCAAAGTGAATGGGGCAGGATCTATTTGCTGATCGGGTAATCCTTTGCAATCTATTATTTTTCTTGGCTCTGAGGCTGGTCTTGCCCCATGGGCCAAATGGCGTTAAAAAATACATTAATTCGTTGGATGTTGAAGGGTATAGTCCAGAGCTAACATAAGAAACTCCTTAAGCTTTAGTTTTACATTTGGAAAGACATGTACACTGTTTATTGCCTATTTTGGTCTTGGCCTTGACTTGGTCTCAATGCCCTTTGGACCTGGTCTTGACTTAAACTCAACTGGACCTGGTCTTGGAATTGACTTGGACTCCATTAAGGTGGTCTTGACTACAGCGCTAAATTTGAATGCCCTGTTCTTTTCCACAGCTGTAAGTCCCATCGCTGACATCCTGCAGCAGGCCCTCCTGCCTGTGGTCAGCCACTCCAACTGCACCAAGCCTGACTGGTGGGGCAGCCTGGTCACCAAGAACATGATCTGTGCTGGAGGAGATGGACAGCTGGCTAGTTGCAACGTGAGTCACATTAATTTCCCACAACCCCTACATTTTATTCTACAGACTTATGTAATATAGAAATGGAGTTCCTGTGAAAATATACCAGCCTTACAGTTTAGAATAGTTTTACACAGTGCCATAATGATTATTATATATATACAATTTCTAAATGTTTTCGCCATCTTTTGCCTGAACATCATGTCTGGCTCTGTTACCCCTCAGGGAGACTCTGGTGGCCCCCTGAACTGCCAGAACCCTGACGGCTCCTGGGACGTCCACAGTGTGGTGAGCTTTGGCTCCAGCATGGGCTGCAACTACCCCAAGAAGCCCTCTGTCTTCACCCATGTCAGCGCCTACATCTCCTGGATCAACAATGTGCATGGAAATGGGCTTGGCTTGTGCAGTATTTGTTAATATAATATGCCTTTTAGTGGACGCTTCTGCCCAAAGCACCTTACAGTACAGTGCATAGATTGTTTTTTTGGCTCCACTTGACAATGTAGTGCAGTGCTGTCTCTGTTGCTTACAGCTCTGCAGATAGATTCAGCGTACTTACAATTTACTGTCTTTGTGACAAGGCAATTAACGTTAAAACCCACAGCTATTGATGGGCAGCCATTTCTGGTGATTATGTGGCTCTTAAAGTTGGGCTGAAATAAAAGCAGGAAAATTGTTTTACTTAAAAGGAAATCATTGAGTGTTAAAATGGAAATGTTCATGAAATTCCAAGTTTCATACTCAACACTTAAAATTTGTAGGAGTGTGCCACCTGCCGTACAGGTGTAGAATATCTATCACTGAAGTTTAATTCAAGTGACATTAGACAGCATACTTTGAAAACCAATTGTCAGTGGTAGGAGTGCACATAAATCCCTATTATGTATTCTTTACACGAATATTCATGTTGCAAATAAAATCCTCCTTTCAAACTTAGCAGTCATTTACCAGAATGAAATACATTGCAAAATGCACATATTATCATAAACTATATGTACAAGAATAATATAATCTAAATCTTACTTTTAGTCCTTTAAGTATGTGTGGTTTTTAGTATGTGTGGCTCAGATGAGTGTGGATTAGATATATTGTGATTAAGAAGCATCCAGTCCTAGCCTGGTCCCAGACTCCTGACCCGCCCGCTCTTCAGATTTCTACTTCTCTGGTTCCTCTGAGCCTCCCTACTGAAGCTCCTGTGGTTCCTCTGAACCTCCCAACTGAAGCGCCTGTCGTTCCTCTTCGCCTCGCTACTGAAGCTCCTCTGGTTCCTTTGACCATCCCTACTGAAGCTCCTGCCATTACTCCAGTCCAGGAAGACTTGACTAGCAGCCTGGTTGGCACTGAGGAGAAGGAGGAGGTGCCACAATCCTCCACCACATCAGGTACAAGTTCTTTATCAGGTCCGCTCACACTGTAGCTCATGTCTACTTCCATCAAGATGAACTGAGGCATTGATTGTCCTTTTATTTTTCAGAGATCAAAAAGACCAAGAAGAAGAAGAACAGAGTCTGACGCTTCTTCCGTCAGAGGAAATTGAAGAGGGACTGAAATCCCACTGCAAAAAATAAATTCAGTGTTGCATTGCAATCAGTCCATGTCAGTCAATTTCTTTTTTCGTTTACTGTGAACTGATGCATTGTAAAATTCAGAAAGTATCATACAGGAATTGCATGATACATATACATATACAGTCAACTCCAGAGTTATTGTCACCCTTCATAAAAAAAGAGCAGAATTTATCAAATAAATAAAATTCAATTTTTTTTTTATTGATCTCAGAATCCAGAAACTGTATTGCCTTCATCATTTCCTGTTTCACTGGGGTCAAAATATGAGGTTGCACACATGTAAAATCCATTGTCATCCATCACTGTGGAAAATCAAAGAGCTTTCAACTCAGAGGAGACAGATAGTAAAATACCACTGAGCACAGTTAGGGCAATAATCAAAAAGTTTTAGAAACGTAAGTATCAGGATATTTTAGCCCAAAACCTGGTTGCCTCTGCCAGGAGGTTGAGACTTGTCTGTGGAAGGACCTTTCAACCAGACAATGATCCCAAACATACATCAAAATCATCACCGAAATGGTCGCGGGAACACAAAATCGTTGTTTTGCAATGGCCATCTCGTCTCCAGAACCCTATTGAAAATCTGCGGTCTGAATTGAAGAGGGCAATCCACAAGTGGAAACCTAAGAATATCAAGGATCTTGAAAAGTTCTACATGCAGGCACGGTCCATCCCAAAGTGTTCTCCAACCTTGTAGACATTACAGTAAGAGGCTATTGTACTAAAGAGACTAAAGAAGTGTTATTATGAAATAAAAAGAGGAGCAATGAAAGGTAAATAAAAAAACACTTTGAAAAATGTAATTCTGAATGATATCATTGTGTAATTGAGAAATAAAAAAAGTTTTTATGAAATAAAAATACAATTAAATATAGTAATGTTATTATGAAAACAATAATTACGAAATAATATGATTTAATAATTTTTAAATTAAAGGAAAACAATCAATCGATTATTAATTTATTTATGTATTTCTGTATTTATTAATGTAATTATTTATTTCACTGACACATATTTATTTATTTATTTAATTGTGACTATTTTGGTCCTCCACAGTTCCGTTGTTTTGACACATTGTTACAATGCCTGTAACAATGCTGCCCTCAAGTGCTGTCGAAGATATCGTAATAATGAGTATCACCGTTATCAACAACCATGGTGGTACGACCATGGAAGTATTATATTATGTACAACCTAGACACCGGGAATTTCTATGATAATCGAGTTGCCAAGATGTGACTGCTATTGTCACAGGGTCATTTTTTTGTTATTTTGTTGAATTCACAGCTTCCGAAGTCGGAATAAGGATTTTACGAGGAGCGCCTGAATGCAGCATAACCTACCAAACAGCAAATGACGTAGTCCCACTGTAATGCATCACATGCTACAGATGGACCAATGAGAGCGCGTCGTCTCTCTACCCGGAATTGGTCACAGGATTTTCCTGGCAGGTTGGTTGTGATTTTTGGTTTGTTATGTTTTTTGTGCGACCGTTTTATCCCATTCCAATGGATGCTAATAAATGTCGTCTATATTTTTCCTAAAAGGTTATTATTACACGCATACTCGGGTTGGTATTCAGTCTTTACACTGATTTTGGTAGACTGTCGCATCGGTTGTGTTCAGGGTCAGTTTATATTAGCCAGTTCGGGGGGCTGAGGTTCTGCATCATTGCTTAGCAAAGACATAAAGTGAACATGTTTGCGCTGCTGTGTGTTTCATTGCTGTGAGGCACTTTCCCCACTCTTCCTGTGAGGGGATAATTACGTTTGATTTCCAGCCTTTAATGTTCAATTAAGGTTAATTGGTATTTCTAAGTGGGTGACAAACTGTGATAATGGCTTCAGTGTGAGACCTGCCAGATGCTGATAGCCTAGTCTTTCTGTGTTGTTCTGTTTTCCCAGCCTGATAATCTGTGATTGTCCACTTGTTTCTTGCTTTCCCATCAGCGACACCCAGTCAGTCCATGGCCGATCAGCATGAGTCCATCGATCTCAGGTCTCCTCCAGTGGAACCGTCAGCGGCTGCCGGACACAGCTGGTTCCCCGGCCCGCCTCCGCCCATCTACTCCTGCACTCTGACCCCTGAGCTGGTGGCCAAGGCGCGGGAGGAGCTCCAGGAGAAACCAGAATGGCGTCTTCGGGATGTCCAAGCGCTGAGAGACATGATCCTGAAGGTTGTTTAGCCATATTGAGCCTAAATTTCCTCTTCTTCCTCGCCTTAATATTATTGTTATTAGTAGTAGTAAATAGTATTTAGTCACAACACCCTCTGTTTTCCAAGTGTAGCTGGATTTTACTGTGTGTTTGCCACGCTGGTTGGAAATAGCTGAGCCTTTTATCAGCTGAACTTGGTTTCCCACCTGACCCTGAAGGACCAGCCCAACCTCAGGACCCGGCTGGATGACGCCTTCCTGCTGCGCTTCCTGCGGGCCAGGAAGTTCGACTATGACCGCGCCCTGCAGCTGCTACTCAATTACCACGGGGGGCGGAAGGCTTGGCCCGAGGTGTTCCAGGACCTGAAGCCGTCCACGGTGAAACACGTGCTGGACCTGGGCTTCCTCACGGTCCTGCCGCACCCAGACCCCAACGGGCGATACATCCTCTGTCTGCGGCCAGGTTGGTGTCAGCTTCTGGGACAGATCTGCTTTTGCTTTTAATGAATAAGTCGTTCTTGAATAAGAATTTGCATGACCGTCTTACATTCTGCCTTCGCATTGTCAGTAGAGCTCAAGCTCAGTGCATCTTTTAAATCTAAGTACGTACTCTATGACTAATAGGCTGTTACTGATTATTCTATGAGTCAACACGATCTCCTTCTTACAGGGAAATGGAAACCGAATGATTATCCATTTGTTGACAATGTGAGAGCCATTTATCTGACTCTGGAGAAGCTGATCCAGCCGGAGGAAACTCAGGTGAACGGTATTGTCATCCTGGCCGACTACACTGGGGTGGGCATGTCCCAAGCGTCCAATCCAGGCCCGTTCCTTGCCAAGAAGGTTGTGAGCATCCTCCAGGTGAGAAATCTGAGAGCTGATGATAGGCTATCCACCTTAATACGTAAATTTTATGGAATTATTTAAATGTAAAGAGCCAAAGACTTTTATTTTGCTAGTTCTGAGAAAGACTGCTGTAAAAAAGATGCTGAGTAGAGTCAAATAGTCATTTTACTTTATAATTACACAGCAAATGAAAAAAAATCAGCTCATTTACAACACCAGTACTTTATATCGCATCTTGAGATTGTCGTGACTGGAGTGTGTGTGTGTGTTATATTTACAGCACACAAAACACACAAAACAATTCTGTCCTGAATACAATTTTCTCCTCTAATCCACAGGATGGCTTCCCAATCAGAATCAAGGCCGTTAACATAATTAACGAGCCCCGGATTTTCAAAGGAATCTTCGCTATAATTAAGCCTTTTCTTAAGGAGAAGATGGCAGAGAGGGTAACTATTGTTCCTTGCATTGTCTCTGACTCTTTTGTGTTAAACAAAGGACTATTTTGAGTTATTTGCCTCTGTTTTATCCAAACCCTATGCTCCAAAGTACTAGTTGATTTTAATCTGGCCTGTGGACACATTTCCAATACATGTTTCAGGACAGTTTGGCATGGGTGACGCTAATGTGGGAATATGTCTTTATAAGTTCCTTGTTTATTACTAGGAGCCTTCTAGGTTCATGGATTTGTAAATTTGCACAAGTGTTGGCCAAGCGCTTTTTTTTCTTAATACATTCAGATGAGCAATCCACATATTTCCCAGAATCTCTGCAGAAGGATTGCTTTGTGTTTGTACGAACAATGACGCTGATGGTGAGACTGATGACGTCACTGCCGCGGTGTGTTTGCTTGTCTTCACGCACAGTACATCCTCCACGGATCGGACCTACGCTCCCTGCACCGGAACATCCCCCGCTCCGTCCTGCCGGAGGAGTACGGCGGCATGGCGGGCCACCTGGACATGTCCGCCTGGTCCAGGATACTGCTGGCCTCGGAGGAGGAGTTCATCGTGGAGTTCTGCCAACCGGATCCACTAGAGGGCGTAGTGCTGCCAGACTCCATGCTGTATGAAGGGGAGCAGGCCGGCGGGCAGGACGACGACTCCTTCAGGGGCCTGCGCTCTCAGCTCTACTACTGCTACTGACACACTGCAGACACACTCCCATCACTGAGAGGACATTTTCTGTTTCTTTTGAAACATGTGTTTAGAGTTTTACGGGGCAAGTTGCCAATATTGTACATTATTTATTTTACTAACATAGCAGCACTGCAATAGATGAATAGTGCTATCTAGTCTACACATAGCCCAGCATTCGATCATAGTTCCAAGGCAGCTTCAGGCTCTGGCAAGGAAGCTTTCGCTGTGAGCCGATGCATGTTTATCCATTATTGGTGGCCTGTATGAATTTATCCCTGGTATTTAATATTTTCCACTGAGGAAGAATTCTAAAAAAAGGCTTGCATCTCTTCAATTTGTTCAGTATCTGCATAGTAGGCTGTACACAGGCCATTTCTGCTCTTTCTGCACGGTTAGATTGCCCTGCAACTGTTCAAAGGTCGAAACACTATTTTGTATATCTACCCGTCTTATACATTGCCTTAATCTGTTTAGAAATCAGTAGATTTTCCTGGGGATATATGATAAATCATGTTGAATTTGTGTGTACCAAAGCAATATTCATGTGCATTCTCATCAGGGCTCGTCTTACATAAGAATGGATATACATACACTCTTCTTTGTTTGTAATTGTATTGTATTGTTTGTAAATAGCTGATTACTGTGGCAAAAAGAAAAACGTGGTAGATTTAAATGTTCACGCTGAATTCCGAACTTATGTGTTTCAAGGCCTTTGTTCAGTTGATGCTTTATTCCTCTCTAGCTTGAATCTACTGAAAGTACAGAGGATTATTTTTCTAAATTCAGATAATCTGCCTTATGTTTTCTTTTGCATTTTACACCAACGTTGAACCACTTGCCTGTGTCTCATCACTCAGTCTTAACACAGGGCCATTACCTATTTCAGAAGTTACAGAATTACATTGATAGAACACTCAGTATTGACGTATAGATGTCCGGTTTGCCAAATTTTTACAAAAGGCCATTTAGAGATTAGAAATGTGCAATAATGTTGCATCTGTTTTCATCTGGTAGTCTGTAGCTAACTTGAATGTTTTTGTTTTGTATCTTAGTTGCATTCCAAATGTTACAAATATTTTTGATTTTTAAGCATGTCTGTTATTACAAGATATATCATGTTGCAGAACATTCATTGATGGTAGTGAAGACAATAAACTCAGATTCAAATGGAAAATGCAGTTTGTGTGTTGTTTGCGTTATGGATGCTGATGTTGGCAGAGGATGATGGTACAGTGTGTTCATGTTGAGGGGAAGTTGGGAATGTTTTGAGAGCAGTGGTTCCCAAAGTGGGTCTGAGGCCCCAGCAACATCAGAAATAGTCTAATTTCTGATGTTATTTCTGAAATAATGCACCATAACATAATGCATGAATTTGGCTGTATTCTCCATGCCTTTTTACCTACAGTGTAGACAGATATACAGTCCTCCTGCGGTCTGTGTGCAAACACTTATTTATATGGGGTTTTGGGCATGTAAACATTTTGGAACCTCTGCATTAGAATAGAGTTTGTACCCCTTTAAATTACCACCTAAATCAGTGTTTCTCATTTCAGTTGGTCCCCAGCAAAATGAGGAATAGTTCACTATAATATTTTACTCACTAGAAATGACCCCAATTAATTAGAACATTTATAAATGTGGCTATTTTAAACAATAATGAGCTGTCTTTACTTTAGTCATCATTTAAACAGTTTTGGCCATGTGGCCACTGGTTTGTTATCAGACTATTGTCATTTGGAGCATTAGAAAATTGTATTTTACTTTCTTTCATTTGCATGATTTTGACTGTTTTGATTTTCCATGTTGTTTTACTTTGCTCTTTCCCTTAGGCCTATGTCATTTTGAATTGTGACTTTGTACATTGTTGTATTTTGTTGGTCTGCAGTTTTTATATTTGTCATGGTGCTTCTTGGACAAGAGACTTCATCTCAATGGGACTAAAAGTTCAATTCAATTAAAAATTAAAATAGGTTTCACTCTCACCACTATTAGTAATGTAGGTGGGTAAACTGTGACCCCCAGTAAGTGATCATCATATGGCCAAAAAAAACGACCTTTATAACCAAAAATCAATTACATTTTCAGAAAATAATGAATTTCTGCTGTTTTTCTGAAAGGTCCCGATCCTCATTTAACATACACGAGCTAGACAACTTACTATGATGTACACTGTGAATTTAGATCCCTACCAGCCTAACAGGGTAGATAAACTCTATTCTGCAGAATAAATGGTGAGTATAAACTGAGTGCATGTGGATTTACCCTCCACTACATCACTGCCCAGGCAGTTACACAATTCAATACTAAATCAGCAACAGAAATCTTCCCAGGTGAGGGTTAACTGGGACAAAATCTTATAAAATGGGCTGTCTAATGGTCGAATGTGTGTCTAAACAGGCTGCCGTGACATGAAAATTAAATTACACCATGCCAAAATGATCAGTGAGCTAAACGTTTCATCTTCGGAGTCTTGGCTCCAGCCCACAGAGGAGTGGGAGACTCCACAGCCGGCTCTGATTGGCTGAGACACGGCTAACTCCATTTTGGAAAACAGCTGTTTGAAGACACAACCTTTCCTCATTGTTTGCCGTCGGTACCCGGAGAAAACATCCAGGCTTTTCGCAGAGACTCTCCCTTCTGATTTTTACACCGACCTCCTTTAGTTTCGGTCGAGTTCAGCGCTCGTTTTTGCCCAAGTGTCCGGAAACTTAACTGGGGATTCATGCTGTTACATTTCCATTGTAACAAGTGGATAACAAGAGGCGAACGGATCAAGGTTAGTGGCGGTCTTTTGTTGCGATATTGCTAAATGCGTGTGGTGAGAAAACAGCATTATTGTGTATTTTACACGTCAAAAAAATGGTCGTGCAAGTGTTAATGTTTGAAGTGACCAGCCGCAGGGAGCTGCACAGTCACGAAGCGAGGGGTTGGTACATGTTTTAGGCATCTTTTCCAGCCAGCAGAGCGCCAGGACAATACATATTCTTCTGCACAGCCGTTAGTTCATACTGTAAACACAGCATCTATCCATATCTTAACGTTTTCTTACCTCTGTTTGTTGCAGTGCATTATGGTTATTGTGATATCCACAAAATTGTTGGTTTATGCGAATGTGTCACGCATGCATGTATCCATGTTGCTACTCGCCTGTGTATTATATTGTATGTACAGTTCAGAGTCTGGCATGCATGACCTTCCTACACATTACATTAGCTGGGTTCAGTGTAATGACAGGCTGGACAGGTTTTGAGTGAGGTTCTCATCTCCTCTCTCATCAGCTCGGGTTTTCTCTCTCTCTCTCTATGCACCCAGCCCCCCTACACACACACACACACACACACTTACTTACACACACACACTCTCACACTCTCTCTCTCTCTCGCTAATCTAATCAACTAACTTTATGTCTTTTATTTACTAACTGAATATAGACCTAGACTGATGACAGCAGCTTTTCATGCAGTAACCTGGCTGCTGAGTGAAGAAACACGTGACTCCTTTTTTTTTTTTTCTGGATGAGAGGAGTATAGTCATGTAGGAGTATAGTTTAGTCATGGAAAATGATGGAGCTGAGTGGAGTTGGTGCCCAGAGATTCAGCAGGCGGATGGGGACCCCCCACTTTGCAAGAGTGTTACTGGGCAGCTGCCAGCCTTGCTGGGCATGGGCACTGGTGGAAATAAATACTGGCTTCTCGCCGGACTATGGTGCTTTCGTTCAGTGTAGGGTGGTAGCATCTTACTAAAGCTGTGTTTTCCCCCCAAGCTCAGTACACAGAACTGTCATTTAATCTAGACTTAATGTAGTAGGATTGTGACTGGTGTGGTAAAATGACACAGCCTGGTAATGTAGCAATATAATAACCAGTGCTAGACCAGACCAGTGTTTCTCAGCTGGTGGGTCAGCTGCCAAAACTGGGTTGTGGCACATCCTGACAGGGCCAGGGATAAAGACCCACTTAGAGGGGGTAAAAATGTGGTGTGTAATGGGTTGGGATTTCATGGCTGAGGGAAAATATTGGTCCCAAACCAGCGGTCTAGATCTGCATTACTTTAGATGACAAGTCTGTCAGGCAATATTTAAAACAGACACCCATTCTGTCCTGGATCAAGGGTAAAGAGCAGCAGCGACATGAAGGAATTAAGCTAGACTAATATGTTGGCCAAAAAGAAATGTAAATCATGTCTGCATGTTTTGTGTAGAAGTGATTTATTACACACTACAATCAGAGTTTTTTCCACTGGAGGTGAATCTGTCTGGCCGTACTACAATGGGCAACATCATTTCTGGTGAAAATGTTGACATTATTGTGCATATGAGTAATGTTCTCTTTGTATAAAATCACAGTGTGTTGCTCCCTCTAGTGGGCTAAATCATCCTGTGGATATAGTCAGATGAAATAATGTACTTTTTGTATAGTCTGATGTCAGATATGGGCGTTAGCACCCTTGCTCTAGTCTCTATGAACAAACCTTCTGCTACCTCCTCTCCTCTGTTTGTACCAACTAACCAAACATGGCCTCTTACATTTCAAAATGGCCATGGGGGATGGAGAAGAGCCAAAACAGAGAGCACAGTGATGCTAGAAAACCCCTAGCAGTACAGAGACACTCATGCCCCTGCTGACCTCAGACAGAGTCCTGCCAGAACATTCCCTCCTGTTCTCCTCCTCAGCGTCCCTTCCATTATCTTTACCGTCTCAATAAAAACGACTTTGAAGAAGGGACTGACCACCTACCTTTAAAGAAATTACGTGTTTGTGTCTTGGCTGTTATGAGGGCCTGTCTTCAGAGGCTTATTACTTGGAAGCTATGCCTTATGTAGCTACCAATCTGTGACAGCGGCTACTCGGAGAAAAAGCGGCTAGATCATAAATAATCAGGTCATGCAAGAACAGTTACTTCTATCTGCAGTGCTGCATGAACAACACTCTGCCCAACACCGCTCTCCCCCTCCAACTCCTTCAGTAAATGGAAGTCATATCTGCTCCTGCTGAGAGCTGCCAACAATAACATGATTACCCTGAGAACACGAGGACCCCTATATCCCTGCACCGAGAACCAGCATTAAGTGCAGCGGACGGGGGGGTGGAGGGTTTCTGTCTGCTTGTTTTTGTCAGTTGTTTTTCCTTAGTGGTCATCAGATTTTTTCCCCCCCCGTCAGACAGCATTCTCTTTTTTTCCACTGGCAATCCTAGGTCAAATGAGCTTGTCCTTGATATGGTTCTGAATGCTACACATTGTTTATCTCCTTTCCAGTTTGAGCATACTGTTATTTAACGACAGTCTGAGGCAGCTGGATTAAAACATTTTCTGCAATAAGGACAGGCCTTTATTGCTTTTGGATAAAAATAGCGATCTATTCTCAGAATTGGTTCAAGTGCCATCCAGATTTCTTTGAGATTATGCCCACAGCCAGCCTCCTGCCCAGTGACCCCCCCACTTTAAGATACATAGATGAGAAGGCAGCAGACTGACTGCACAACACTGAAGCAAAGTCTGGTACGGCATCCAGCGTTATGTGAACAAATTGCTCACAGTCTATTTTTATATTCCTCCCTCTGTCTAATCATGGGTTTAATGTGTACATATTTTGTGGGCTGTGATTTTGTCAGTTCAACTGAGTTGACCTCCAACTGCATTCCTTGCCCTGTGTGCACAGGGCTTTAGCTCCTCTGTTTTTAGCTCCCTCGCTTGCTCATGAAGAGAAAGAGAGGCCATCACCCTGGCTTTGAGCGTCTCTTGTGACAAGCTGACAGAAAGGCCTTTCTGTTTCGTAAAGATACTATAGGCCACTATGAAGAGAATCTGGTAATGAGAATGAAATTATTGTCTTCAATCTGTGTCGCATGGTCTTGTTTAATTATGGCTTAGTTATTTTAATTTTGAGTCCAAGTGGCATTTTTCCTTTTTCCAAGAAAGTGAATTGAGTTTAAAATTAACAGCATTTCCTGAGCCTGGATCTACAAAAGTCAAGATGTTCATTATTTTTCCCAAATTGAATGCCATGTCAGTGCAGCCATTTAAAGACCAGTTAAAGGTTTAGCATTGTAGATTTTATTCCAACTAAAAGTTGGCACAGGGAATAATCTATTTACCAAACTCATTAACATGAATGAATGCTTAACCAGCTAACTAGCAGGAAAGGAATCCTCCATCATTCAATAGTCTTCTAAATTGTTGATACAATTTACTCAAAAAGACCTTGTTTGGAGAGGAAAGTCTACAAAGTGGCAACACATCTGTTTTTCAGTATTAAACTGGTTGATTTAATGTAGCATAGATGAGTTACACCCTCTTACTTCAGCTAGCTTGGTCTACAACCTCAACACAGATTGCACAGATATGGTTTAGGTATTGATTAGAGAGTGTTTTACATGTAGAGAGAGAAAATGTTTTTGTTTTTTTGTTTGAGAGTAATCACCTAAAGGGATTCTCATCAGAGTGAATTGATTTGGCAACTCATATAATAGACATCTCTTTTTTGGCCCAGTAGGTCAATGAAAGATAATTTGATGAGAGCTTTAAGTATTTTAGCTGGAGTGGCCCATTTCAAATTCCATGTGACATGATAAAAGTGATAAAATCATTGAACTTTAAATGTGATGACACATTAAAATGCTAGTGGATAAAAACAACCCAAAAAATAGTGTGCCTGTCACTGTTGCATAGGCTTATATTATATATATATTGCACTGCCGTGTTCTGCTTTGTGCTTTCATTTGGTCCAACTTGGGAATTCTCAGACTCAATTTGCTGTAAAATTTGTTGATGTTTTTTTCTGTTAGACAGGAAAGGGTTTCTTCCAAATCACTGTGGAGGGGAACTGATAAACTGTGCCGATTGGAAGCAGATCACAGGAACAAATTGTTGACAGTCATTAGAATTAATTTGACAATGATATATGCAAAGAAAATCCGGTTTCCCACGGGGTAGCTACAGGTCATGATGAAAAAATAATTCATCAAATGAGTTGGTATTCATTCATGAATACAAATGGTATTCATCAGTAATCTTTACACAAGCTGTCACTATCACAAGCTGGACAAGAAATCCGACATTTTTGTAGCTGCTCACATTTTACAATACTGACTGATTAAAGTATTAACGTTGAGTTTGTTGTCATGCACAGCAGCAAACCTGAAAGTGTTTTCTCTCTAGTGCAACATGAAGGTTGCATTGAAGGTTTCATTATATAGGACTACGGGAAAGACAATGATTGTCTTTGCTCTTTTTGTGTTTGCTTATGGGGAAGGTTATGTGTGCGCTGTTTTATCCCCTTCAACTCAGCAAATCGAATCACATGACGCCCACATCCTCCTAGACTTGTGGGAGAAGAGCGTGATGATGCAGCTGAGTGGAATTACTTGGCAGACCTCAGACACACCGAGGCCACCTCCAGATTCACTCCAGTCCAGGCAACAGAAGAGTTTATCGTTCAAAATCAGCCGCACATTTACTTCTTTTTCTTTTAAATGCAGTATAAATAACGGCCAGTCTTGGCTAGATGCGGAATAATCGAGTTTCTACCCTGGTAAGTGAGAAGTCTTCAGCTGAGTGTTGTTGCTGCTGTGTGTAATTTGTATTTGGGAGAGGATGGGTATGGAGTTGTGGGTGAAAGAAAATCCCTGTAACAGGTGGTGCAGAGCGAAGCCTGCGCCAAGCCAGTTGTTCTGTTACAAATTAGGTAAAGGCTTGTGTATTACAGCATAGCCTAGGAGGACTTATTATGTTTCACTTGAGTTCTCAAAAAAGTAATGAAAATACTAGAGCCTGTAAGGGATATTGCCTTATTTAGCAAGCACAATAAACATGCGTGCATTCCCTCTGTGCTGCCCTCCCTCTTCCTCCTCTCCTCCCCTCTTTCCATCCTCGTCCACTCCTCTCTTCTGCCTCTCCTTGTCCTCGCCTCGTCCTCCTTGTCAGCCCAAGGGTCTTGTTCAGCCTCCACTGTGCGGAGAGCCTGGGAAAAGATAGGGCATAAACAACACAGGCAAACAAACCACCTGCTTCCTGTTAAGGGCTCGTGTTGTTAAATGTGTGGACAGAAATAGAAACAGCCAACCTTGCAGTAGAATTGGAATGGATAGAATTGCACTGACCAGTGCAGCAGCCACCCTCGGCGTGACAGACGTAGAAACCAAACCTTTTGACAGTCGGGGACTTCAGGGAATGGGGAGGGAGAATTCACGCGCAGAAACCAGGGCAGAGGTACTATCATTAATAAGAAATTGGTGCATAGAAGATTGCAAGATTTAGCCGTGCCGTTTCTGTCACTTCGGACTCTCAGTGGATATGGCAAAGCTGTACGTCACAATTAAAATGCATTTCGAGAGCATCTTGCTTCGTTGATGTGAAGTATTTCCTGTTCAAAAAGGATATTGGGGTAGGACATGACGTAGGGAGGGATCATTCAAAAGTGATATCAGTGTATATATATATATATATATATATATATATATATATATAAATTGTCAAATAGGTGTATGGTATGATAGTTTGAATGAGCTAAAAAGGAGAAAAAGCGTGACATGATTGTAAGTTTGCCTACAGCCATGTCCTTTGTAGTGATTGTAGTGGTGAAGCTTTCTAGTGATCAAAATGTCTAGTGATCAAGCATGACATGATTGCAAGTCTGCCTACAGCCATGTCCTTTCTAGTGATTTTAGCTCTATGGGTCGTTCCAACCCTCACAACTCTTTTCCAGACACACAGCAGAGTCACCCAGATCTTCTAAATATTTTCAACTTGGACTCTGCACCTCTAGAGTTATAACCATGTCATATCCTTAACTTAATCCTTAGAACTGCTTAACACAACCATAAATTTAGATTTGGCTTTTTAAACAAACAAGAGAATAAATGTTTGAAGATGTTTGTCGCAAGGAACATTAATCTCTTGCACTTGTTTTTATCATAGGACTTGGCACAAATATTTAACATTCCTTAACTGTGGCAGTTTTTGAGGAGATAATATAATGAGCGATAAAATCTGTCCCTCCCAACGCATTTGTTTTTGGAGCAAAGACGACGAGTCCCAGAGCTAGCTGAAAAGTTGCAATGCCCTTCGGAAATAGAGATGTGAGAATGTTTTTTGGGTCGTAATCACAATCTCATTTTGGAGTCCGGTTGAAGCACCTGCTCCTGACTCAGCTGTGAATCACTGGTGGTTGATGAGTCGCTGCCACACCCTTTCTATTCACTCACACACACACACACACACACACACACACACACACACACACCAGGGGATTCCCTATAGCCCGAGGCAGGACATGCTGCTACAGTAGACTCAGTCTCATGTGTCTGGCTGGCTGGCCACTGGTCTGTAAAGCAGGATTGATTACAGCTTCTTTGCAGTTTTTTGGCCACAGGGACACACACAGTACACAATGAGGTACATTGACCACTTCTGGTAATGTAAGCTTTACTTACCTCTAAACCTGGTTATCTGATATCCTGATATTGTAGTTGAGTTCTGCATTGTGTGAAGGCATACCATTGTTACAATGCATTGGCCTTCATGCCTCAAGAACTGGTATTGATTGGCCCAGCTGTTACCAAGTGAGCGGAGCTAACAAAAGGGAACATGGTCCATATTGGAAGTATATTGTTTTTGATTGGCTCTTCGTTTGTTTATTGCACTATTCTACCATCTGTTTAATAAAGACTTAGTAGATTAACAAAATCAAATAAAGTGCTGGTGTGTGTGGTGTATGGTTTTAGGGTTCCAGGTTGTGCTTAATTAGTGTCACTGCTTGAGTACAGATCTATCTATCTGCTTTTATTACACATCTTCATAACAACAGGTGTAAGATAAATCATGGCTGCTGTTTCCCTTTCCTAGCATGTGTTAACATTACTTCAGCTGCAGCAATACTGTAGGGCAGTGTGGATAGAGCCTGGGGGAGAGAAGTGGAAGCCATACAGGCATTTCCTGTGCAGTGTGGCTGGTCATATGCATGTGATGTGGTCATGTGAGTGGAATCACTCGGTGACGTCATCCAGTAGATTTCTACTCCATAGCCTAACTGTCAGTATACAGCACGACAGCATGCCTGCCACACCTAAAAGAGGAATGTATCCAGCCCAAAAGAGGAAGGTCTTCTTAACTTTGGTATGCAGGTTACCCAGAGATCAATGCGACAGGTGGGCTGCTGTTAAACAGTGATTTACAACCCAACCTCTGAGCATGACGATCGGCACCACCGTCTGTTTTGGTGTTGCTATGCCAGTATGGGATATCTACACCCCAGATCTCCCGTGATAGGCAAATGGAATGCAATTGACTTTTATTGATCTATGAAGTGGTCTGAGTTGTAAAGTGGAGAACCACTACTCAGCTGCTCCTCTATATGCTCGCCAAGATTATCTGTCCAGGCAAGATTGATTTTTGATTTCACTGTAGCTTTCCGGAGAAGCGGCCTTGGCCAAGATCTTTTGTTTTATTCATTAGTTCACTCATGACTCCTCCACAGTAGCTGATGTTAATAGCCTTGGTCAGGCTTCTTATCTCCTGTTCCTTGGCTGATTTGATATGCCTTCAGGCTTAGGAGCTCAGTTAGCTCATTTAGGATGGCAATTACACGAGAGTGGCACTGATCATTCTTGGTATCTCTGCTCAGTAAAAAGAAGAAAGAAGATTGCATTGAGTATCTGGTGTTAACAGTGATAATTCTGTTGGTCTGAAAAATATGATGGAGACTTAGTGTAACTTATAATGTGAGAGAAAGGTGGCGAAAACCTCTGACTTTTTAACATTAAAAACGGCAAAGATGCCTGTCTGCACATCTTCCAGTCAGGGAAATGTTTCACAGCACCAAATTATGGAAATGGCTGACTTCTAAAGAGCAAGCTAGCTGTTTGGCAAGTTGCAATATTCAGTTCACCAGGGGAAATTAGGCCTTCACACCCAGCCTGGGTCCCATAAAAAGAGGAAGGATATATCGGGCAAACAGTGTTGAATGGACAGCACTTTTATTTATTTATGAAAGGAAGAGCGGCGTAGAACAACAATGCTAATCTCTACGAGGAAATAAAGCTCCCTTGTGTTTGAAGTGGGCTGGTTGTCCACCAAGCAGCTGCTGACATCATGTGAATAGACAGTACCCAGACCCCATCTGACTGGGCAGGCTGAGAGGCAGCGAGCAGGGGGGGAAGGAGCTGAGGCACTGTAGTGTTATGCTGCTCTCAGTGTGCAACACTTAGCATTGGAGGGTCTAAATGGACATTTGTCTGGGGTCTGTCTGGTTGTTGGGGTTTGTGGGAAACCGACAGCGAATGAAACAACTCTGATTGTTTTGGTAAGCTGGACAGTTTGTTGTTTTCTCCTTTCTGAATTGCTACCACTTTTGTCTTACCAAAATGTGTTTTGTAATTGTGAAAGAAGCTCATGCATTATATGACCACAAGATCTGTAATGGTTGAGAGCAAACCTCACTAATAGAAATTAGGTGACAGCAGTGTTCTTTTTCTTCTATGCTATGCTGTTGATAATTAGTTCAACCCTGTGAACTATAAGTGTGATAAACCTTGTTATATATTTACATCTTCTTTCATTTAAAAGGAGAGGATTATCATGACTTTACAAATCTTACTTTTTGTATTTTGGCGTTTAGATCATGTTTAACTTAAAGGATGGAAGGAGTTTAGTAAGCACCCTGGATTGGAAAGCCAATGGAAAAGTTGTTGCTATGAGAGGCAGATGAAACTCATTCATGTGGAGGCTTTTTGCCTCGTCAATAAATGCTGGAAAATTAGTTGACAGACTCGAAATTGGTCGGAAGATGGCCCTAATGGACCTCGAAATCAGCAAGGAAGCCAATCTTTGTGTGGGTTATTGCAGATAATGTGAGTTTATTACACACAAATCAGGCTTAAAAGGCTCCGGCGGGATGGTAGCGAGCCTGCCTCCCTAATGGGCCCAGTCAAAGTGGCTATGCTGACTCATATTCCCTCAGTGATCTCAGAGGCTTTTGTTCCTAATATCACCATGCCAAAAGCTCTCCTGTTACATGTCACCTCGCCCAATCTGGCCACCATTCATGCTCAAACCTGCCATCAAGGAAGCCTCTCTCCTCTACGCCCCGCTGCTCTTCACTTCTATTTTACCCTCACTGTCATTCACAGTGGGAGTATGTGGCTACAGTGCTTTTTGTGAAGATAAGGTAATACAGCTCCTTTCTTCGAAATAAAGAAATTACCAGCATTTGAATGAATAACTGATCCAAGTATAAAGGATCCCCACGTTGGTCACAGTCAACACTTACTGTACAGTGCTGGAGGGAGAAGGGGAAAGAAAACTAGAGTGAGGCTAAGCTGAGTTCAGCTCATGAACTGAGCTGCAGTGATTTCCCGTTGAGGATTGACTTGTTATTGTCTGGAGTGAAAATGCACACCTGTGACATTTGTCTTCTGGTAGTGTTTACAGCTGCAGCTGTGTCAAGTTTCCTTCTGTATAGACGCACTGGCCTTTCACATAAAGACACCCTTTTTATTAACTAGGACACTGTGACTTTAGGCCAGGAAGTCATAATTGATTGCAATATAGTTATGAGATACTATTGTGATTTTGGTGTGAAATTTGTGACTGATACAAGGCTGGTCTCCCATGTAATGGGACAAATATTCTAAATATAACATGCCTGTCATGTACCAAAGAAAGCCTCTGCTCGGGTGCTGGTCTGGATGGAGGGCATGATTCCTCTGTTATTCCATTTGACAATAAACGAGATGCAATTAGTCCAGTCAGTTGGTACACAAAAGGTCAGTGCTGTCCTTCACAGATCGCCTACTTCCAAGTCACTTTACATGTTAATTTACGTTATACAAATGTCAGCAGGTGAACAACAACAACAACAACCTACGCTGCCTCACACCGTCAGCGCTTCAAAAACAAGTTCATCATCATGTCGAGGTTTCTGCGTATCAGGGATAAAGTGATTTTAAAAAGCGGCATCATTAAAGTCTTCCTTCCACAGCTGAGACCAGGCAGGCAGGCAGTCAGGCAGAGAAGAGTGTAAACGCGTAGTGAGGAGCAGAAGGCAGAACATCATCACCACCCCTCCATGGAAACCTGTTAATGATCTCATGGTAGGATTTGATCCACATGCGCAGGCAAGCCAACTAATTAAACAAAAGAATGGCAATTAGATGGGGCTCCCATAAGCCACATAACAACTGGGCCAATGGAGTAGAAAAAGTGAGCCACAACACAGCACAAACAGTCATTGCTGGACTAGACAC
Source organism: Centroberyx affinis (assembly GCF_046629955.1). Lineage (NCBI taxonomy): Eukaryota > Metazoa > Chordata > Actinopteri > Beryciformes > Berycidae > Centroberyx > Centroberyx affinis. The sequence continues at coordinate 4,517 of NW_027278738.1, read as the reverse complement.
ACGGTCGGTGAAGTGTTGTTTGTGTTTCATAGTTGGTAGGTAGTTGAAGGTAAATCTTCAAACAAAATCTAGTCTATGGAATAATTACAGTGGTTGGCACTTGAAGGGCTCACTTGTTTGAACTTGATTTTAAGTTGGTGGAAAAGGTAGGTGTAATTATGAAAACTGTGAGACATTGACCTAGTTAAATTCAATCTGCCTAATGAGGACTTTTTTACTTTCATGTGTATGTAATGAAAGGTGAAAGTGGCCTCCCACGGCGACTTGGCTTACTAATGGCTATACAGTGCAGCTATCTAGATGGCAATCTAACGGAAGATCACACTACCAGCTGCAGAGTTGTGAATACAGAGTGGCTCTTGTTTTTTGGTAGGAAACGCTAGCGGCCCGGGGCTGTGTGACATTTCCTGAGGTAGTGCTCTTACCTAGAGGGGCTTAAAGACCGTCTCCAACCCAAAACGTCACGTTCTCCAACAGCATCGGTACATCTGTATGGCCTGTGACCCCTCAGTGAATGACCCCGGGCACTTCCGTTTTGGCACGGCGCACACGCACATAACACACAGAGACAACAATTGTGGGACCTTTTGAATGATACCAGTGGAATGTGAGTGAAAGCGTTTGGGAACAGACTGGCCCTGGGTCACTGTGTCATTGCTGCAACAGAGTGTCTGCCAACTCTTCTTTTGCTTCCGCTCTCTCTTTCTCTCTCGCTCCCTGCCGCTCCAGATTCCAACCTCCTCAAGTTTCTTAAAGATTCATAGTTCTGCTGTAGTTCGGTTGTTTATCATGGTTGAAATTGCTGATAAATGGTTCATCAGTGGGTAAGTGTGTGACTGTAATGCAGTCAGTCATGCTCCACATACTGAAGCAGTTTGCGAGGTCCTTGCCGTCTCTGCCAGGCTGTGAGAGGATCTTCAGGGGATTGAGGGTGTAGGAGAGGGGGAGCTGTGACGACATTTGGAGAGCGATACAGTATCCCCAGCTGCATGTTTGTGCCAGCTTTGTACCTCTTGTGTTCGCACCAGAGGAGGATGTTGGTCCTACTTTGGAGTGCAGGAGGTTGTTTTCCCTTTTCTTGTCTTTTCTTTTCTCATCTTTTCTTTTCAGTTTTCTTTTTTGGTCTTTTCTGGAGCAGCCTTATTTTTTGACCTCTCTTTTCTCTGAGGAATCACCAGCTGTATAGTGTTTTAGTGGTTGGCAGGATCCATGACCTAGTTAAATATGGACTGAGAACAGGAAACAGAGGAGGAATGAATTGCTAATGGGAGCTCGATACGGTCTTTGCTGGGCCTCCTTCTGGCTCCACCTCTACTTGTCCTTTGAACGGTCTCAAGCCCCTTTGCGTTGGTTCTCCATATTGATCAGTGCTTTTTGTAGAAACTGGTAGAGGCGTATGAGTGTGTAAGTGAAGGCCCTAGGAGGTTTGGAGCAGCTTTTTGTTTTTCTGTTGTAATTAGGACGACCAATTAGCACAGATGTCAGTAGTGCCATTAGCTGCTGTGCAGAAATAGAAATGGCAATTATGAACAGCTTCATTCTTCTTTTTATTAATTCACTCTGTCAACTGTCAGCTTCTGAGGTTGTGGAAGGGCTGCTGAAGTGCCCCCTCTCCTCCCACTCTTTCACTCTGCATGGCTCATCTTCAGCTGCCTCTTGAATAGCTCAGCACTGCTATTGAGTGTTTTTTAGCCTCTTTTGCCAGCGTTCTGGTTTGTGTAACAGTTGATCATGTTGATCACGCTGCACACAGCAGTATGTCCTCCCATAGCTCCTACAGGCCATTGAAGGCAGAGAGTTGATTTATTTGCTTCTCGTAACACCTCCTCACCCCCCTGACGCTTCCTCTCCCCTCCGGCAGGTGTAATGAGAGCGCTGGTCATGGACAGATGATGGACGTGGAGACGTCATACTCAGACTTCATCAACTGTGATCGCACAGGCCGCAGGAACGCAGTGCCCGACATCACAGGGGACGGGACAGCAGCGGCCAGCACCAGTGAACTAACCAAAGACCTGGCAGAGATGGACCTGAAGGCTGCAGGTCAGCAAACGCACACATCTAAATACACACATGATACAGTGAATACATACTGCACGTTGTATATAAAAACCTGAATATACCAGAGTATTGGACTGTATTAACACATTCAGCAATACAGACAGGTGGCTGAGTTTGCTGTCTGTATGAGACAGTTTTGATTTGTGGCCTCTTTGTTAAATGAGTCGTAACAACACCACAACATGATAGATGGTCCTTGCTTCCTCTGCACTATTCTTTTCATTACATATTCATTATTCAGTAGTTTCCCTTGAATTGTTAGAGGAACATGTTTGGATACAGTGCACTTGCTGTATTATGTATTTCCCACTATGACCATTGTACGTGTTGGATTGTTCTACTTATTGACTTCCTTGATTTCCAGTCACAGGCGAGTTTCCCATGACATGATAACCAGTTTGACTGCTGTAAATCAAACCAAGTCTCAAATTTGCAAATAATCTCATGTAATGCCGACATTGTGTTGCCAGAGGAAGTCATAGTTCCTTCCTCAGGAACTTTAGGAACCTTCTCACTATGTTTTTGAGCCCGGACCCCTGGAGCAGATGTATTGCCCGCTGTGAGGAATGCCAAACCGCTCTGAGCTTGATTTTTATACAGTATCTGTGTGCGTGTGACTGAATTTTGTGTGCATTGTTTCCCATGTCGTCCTCCAGAAGGAGACCCAGGGGCCTCACCGCCCCCCACGGCGGAGGGCTCTACCAGCCAAGAAGCCCAGGGAAACGGAGGCCCGTCCTAAGCCCACCCAGAGACTGGACGGGGGAGAGCGAAAGAGCGGAAACAAGAGAGGGAGAGACATGGAGAAAGAAAGAGAGAGAGAGAGGGAGAGAGAGTGTATTGGTTGTCCTAACTGGACACACTCTTCTCACAGCCTCGTTCTCATGCTACAGTGAGGACATCTTCGCTCACTGCCGGCCTGCGTTTGGAGCTTCGACGGAATGCCCAAACGTACGCCTCTTTATCGGATCAGATAGTGATGTGGGGAACAGAACGAAGTACAACTGACCATGGAGATGCTGCTCTTTTACTCTTGTAGTCGTTTATATTCCTGACATGAGAAGAAAGCACAGAAACTTCAGATTTATGTCTCTGGAGACTGACTGAGCTGAACACTATACATTTATAACAACACTCAAAACATTGTTCCAGCCTAATATGGAACTCTATCACAGAGAGCGTTACCTGCATATTCATAATCATCTGTTCGTCATTTTCTTTCTATGTATGTATGTGTTTGTGACCCTCTTGTTCATTTTCATCGTCTAGTCTTTTCCTTTTCAGTAACCAACATAGTTGCCGTTATAATGTATTGTACGGAGGTCATATTTATTGCAAAATGTTCAGTGATAACTTTGTGATAGCAATTTTCTTTGTGTTAATAAAATACTTAATATGAATCTACTGTAACATTTGTATTTAATGTTTTAAGCATATAACGTTTCACATTCAAGGCAGTTTGCAGGTTTCTATTGGATCTGAAAACACTGAACCATGGCAGGTACAAGAGTTGGTGAGTCCAAGCCAACCATAATTAATGAGAGTACAGAGCTGAGTCGTTCCAGAGCCATAAATATTATTGAATGCAGCTTTTGTGTACATTAGGGTGGCCACAGGAAGCCGGTGTTTACATTTCCACCTAGGATGGCCCCAGTGTTCCCATTTATGTCTATAAAGGAGCAGAGGAGAAAGCATTTTTATCTGCAAACCAGTGTACATTTTAACAATCTGAGTGCCAGGCTTCAGCTAATTTCCTCTTCAAGAGTAATTACTTGAAAAGCTCTGTTCTAAGGTCAGTATTGAGGCGGCTTTATATTATAATGAAGTTATATATGGCGGGGGCTGTCTTGACAAAGATATTTTTCAAATTACTGCAGTTTCAGATAATATTCAGAGGAATAACGACATAAGTTAACATGCACAAGAATTTCACTGTAGCGTTTATTTTGGTCATAAATGTATTTAATGTGGCAGTAATAAATGGAAGTGCTTTTTCATTTAGTAAAATGCAAAAAAAGTATGTTTTTAAATAAAAATATACATCAAAAGAATGACATTATTCCATGGGAGTAATTCTGAAATGTAAAACAATTCAACATAGTTGTTTGTCCATTGTGATGACACTAGTGTGCCACCTAGTGTTCAAATGTAGGACTGAAACATTTGGTATTGAGCTGTTTTACCTGATGTATCTTGCATTTTTCTATGTGGAAGGAAAAAACTTGGATGTATGTTGTAGGTATGGCATTGGATTCCCTTAGTTCGCTCGTAGGCCAAACAACAGAGTTTCACAGTACATTTTCCCCATAGGCATCGAGTTTTTATCCTGCACCATTGTAATTCATTCTTCACCACATTCTTTCACCCAATCTGCAGAGCCTACCCCTTTTTATCATAGAAGTTTAGGACATAATGTTATTTAAGGAAGGATAATATTGTTTAGCTATGACAATGATGAA